>NC_045426.1:349643570-349808937 GCF_902635505.1 Sarcophilus harrisii
AGAGGCTATTAGGGATGACCCTCCCCTTAGTCAGTACAGGCTCCATGTGGTGTAGCAAACATGAATTGTACACGCAAGTAGCGGAATAGCAAACAATATAAATCAACATGATGTTGTAAAAGATTGCCAGAAGTCCTAGAAGGAGGGTACGTAAACAACAGTCACACATATGCCTTCTTCAGCAGCCAAGAGATAGTCCAAAACAAATCTATTGTCCCTTGCTTCACATATCAGGGAATCCAATGATCCCCCTAAGTTTTTGAAGTCCTGCAAAAGTTTTTTCATGTGTTAGGGAATCTAATGATTCCAGCAGATTTTGAAGTCCTGTAACAGTCTTATCATTTCTCAGAGAATCCAATGATTCCTGAGGATTTTCAAGTCTTATGTCTCAGAGAATCCAATGATTCATGAGGGTTTTGAAGTCCAACAATTTTCGATGTCCATGAGTCAAACGCCATAACTGCCACGTTCTTTCAATGGTGAGCACAATCAGCAACAGAACCACCCGATATTTCTTGGGTCTTCTCCTTTGTTTCAAGGGTCTACTCCGTCTCTCTGCGATGGACAAGGTGAATACGGCTCATTGGCACTCATCTGATTCCTTCTCCCCCTATAGAGATATAAGCAAACCCTCTCCCCCAAGCAGTTAGCCTATCTGGTCCTTTCCATTCACCACTTTCTGGATCTCTCCACATCACCTGGCGATTATCTAAAGATAGTGGAGCTGCTCGCCCTGGACACTGACCTTCTGGTGGGTTATAAAACTTGTCTGCCGGAGCCAGTGCATCTTTGTCAAAAATCAAGAAGTTAATAGTATAAAGGGTTAGATTTAGAAGTTCTCTAGGGTTAC
The DNA here is from genome assembly GCF_902635505.1 of Sarcophilus harrisii. Lineage (NCBI taxonomy): Eukaryota > Metazoa > Chordata > Mammalia > Dasyuromorphia > Dasyuridae > Sarcophilus > Sarcophilus harrisii. The sequence continues at coordinate 349,644,421 of NC_045426.1, forward strand.
CTGTGGTTACCCTTTCTTTTGTTTTTGGAGGAGTGTCTTAATATCTCTGTTTCTCCTCTCTACTATTGCCTGTCCTTGAGGATTAAAGGTATGCCAGTGGTGTGTAAAATCTTATACTGCACACAAAAGTGTGCAAAATGTTTCGAAGTATAAGCAGGACCATTGTCTGTTTTTATTGCTTGTGGCACACCCATAATGGCAAATGCTTGTGTGATGAATTCAGTGACCACTCGGGCTGTCTCTTTTGCTGCTGGTATTGCAAAAGTGAATCCTGAAAAGGTGTCTACCACAACGTGGATAAAAGACAGATGACCAAAAGACTTATAATGGGTCACATCCATTTGCCAGATTTCATTGGTTCTCAAACCACGAGGGTTCTTCCCTGGAGGCAGTGTAGGAGCATGGAAAGGAAGGCAAGCCATACAGGCTTTTACTATGCTCCTAGCTTCCTCTCTTGTTATTCCAAATTGTAAACGTAAAGCTCGAGCAGCCTGATGATATTTAGAATGAGATGCCTGGGCTTCTTGGAATAAAGGAGTATTGACCAACATAATTAGAAGGCTATCTGCCTTTGAATTGCCATGAAAAATGGGACCTGGTAGTCCACTATGAGAGTGGATCAGTTTTCCATTGGATAGGAACAGGTGAAATTTGTTGGCAGGCCTTCAACAGCAGTCCTGCTTAAAAAACCGAAGTACTCATTTTTAACCCTAATTGCTGTAAAACGTCTCTTCCCCACAGATTGATGGGGATTTTTTCAACTATAAAAGGAGTAAAAACTCCTGTTTTGCTTTCAAAAGTCCATCTCATAGGGGAAGCATTAACTTCAGCTGCTATTGATCCTCCTACACCAGATATGTAGGTGTCTGCTTTAATCTTTGGCCAATGACTGGGCCAGTTGGCACTTCTAATGACTGTCCGATCTGCACCTGTATCTACCAGTCCTTCTAATGGTAGGACATTTATATAGATCGTGAGCATAGGTCGGTCAATTGTTATAGCTGCTGTCCAGTATATTGCTGATTTTGTGATCTGGAATCAGAATCTGGGTGACTATCACCAGGTTGCTTATTAGGATTCTGTATGAGTAAACCTGATGCTATTATTTCTCCTGAGTGATAAGTCACACATTGTCTGCCTGTTTTGGTGACTGGGATATTATCTACACATTCCTCAGTTTCCCACATCAGTGTTGTGGATGGACACTGTTTTGTATTTACAAAAAGGAGGTGAAATGGTCAAGCCTACTGTGCCTGGAGACAAAGGATCCATAGGCTGGAGAAGAACAGATTTCACCTCTCCAGGGGGTATCTCAGTTGTCCCAGCTGCCTATAATTCTATTCTCCCTAATTGTAATCCCTTTCTCCCATCAGGTTGCTTCCTGGCTGATTGATTGTGTAATCCCTTTCTCCCATCATATGGCTTCTTGGCTGATTGGTCATATCGGGGTATTGGACTTCTAGGCACTCTCTGGGTGCACCATTGGCTGCCATCATGCCCCAAGTGTTTTTTGCCTGGGGCCCTGGGGCTGGGTCTCTCATTCCGTTTCCCTGAACCTGTCTACATTCTGAGGTCCAATGGAAGCCTCTGTTGCATTTTGCAAACAGAGATATTGGGTCTTGTTTTCCCACCCTGTTTTCTCACTCTGTCTCTATACCAACATTGAGCTTTCAGATGCCCTACTTTACCACACTGAAAGCATTGACGAGTCTCTCTGGAAGTCCCTTGCCAGAAGGGACCCTGTCTTCCCATGTTGGGCTCTTGGGAAGTCTGCATCATTGCCTGACTATAAAAGGCATTTGTGCCCACTGTGTCTTATGAACTCTTCTAAAGGAGCATCCTTGCGTAGTCCTAGTATAATTCTTCTGCAAACCTCATTAGCATTTTCCTTAGCAAGTTACCTTATCAAAACGTCTGTTGGTGCATTTTCACCATTAGGTCTTATGATAGCAGTCTGCAAACATCCCACAAAGTCAGCAAAGGGTTCATTTGGCCCTTGTGTTATTTTTGTGAAGGCCTCACCCTTGTCATCTTTATTGTGGAGCAAAGCCCACGCTTTGATAGCATTAGCAGCAATTTGCTCTTATGCTGCTATGGAATAATTAATCTGTACTGCAATGTCTGCATAGGGACCTACACCTGTTAGTAGGTCATAGGTGATTGCAGCATGAACTGCACTTTGACTATTTTCTTGGGCTTGTATCCTACAGAGCTCACTATATTCAGAAAGCCACAAGTAGTTTTGTCCAGGTTCTAGGCATACCCTTGCTATAGATTTCCAATCATTAGGGGTCAAGATTTCAAAAGCCAAATTCTGTAATAACATCTTAACATAAGTTGATGTAGCCCCATAAAGAGTGCAAGCCTTTTTCAGGTCTTTGAGGATTTCTATGTTAAAAGGAGAGTATCTTTGACTTTCTTGACCTGAAGAATTAAACTTTTGTACTACGGGAAAAATGTGGTGATGGATTTCTGCTACATCAATCCCTTCTGCTTTGGCCTTCATTAGTCCCTTTTGCAATCTAGTCATAGGAGTAGTTGGATGCTGGGGGGGAGGTGCTGGTGCTGTCACTACCCCCCCCCCAATACCCCTCCTCCCTCCATCCTGGAGGGTGGAGTTGATGGAGGAGAGTCAATTACCTGCTCCTCAGGTGAAGGTGCCTCAGATTCACCACACCCTTGAGCCTCACTTAAGTCTCCATGGCCTGTGGGGATATAGTCATTAATCTCTTCATTGTCTTCCTCCTTAATCTCAGGCTTCCCCATTTGGCTATTTTTAGAGGGTTGTTTCTTTCTTCTATTAATTATAGGATTTCTTAGGGCCAACAGTATTATATTGTACAAATAGAATACTTCAATGGAAATTGAATGAGGACCGTTTTCATTGTAATATGCGGAGAGTTGTTGCCCAATTAATGTCCAATTATCTAGAGAGATTTGCTCTTCCTCTACAAACCAAGGGGAGGTGCGGTTTAATGTACCCAGAAGTTTAGCTATCTGTTCCCAAGTTATAAGTAGCCCTTGTCCTTCTATCAGCTTAAGCATGCTTTCTATAGTGCCACCCCTGGGTGTGGTTGAAGGAGGGGAGGGAGAGGATGGAGAATCTTTAGGTAGCATCTGTCCCATTTTAGCCAAAAAAAAAAAAAAGTTACTAGTTTAGTTTTTAAGAAAATAAGTTCCCTGTTTGTCTATTAATAATACTCACCCAAGTTCCTGGTCACCGGAGACTTCTTCAATGAAAGTAGGGGCCTTGGTTCCCATGCTTGGGCGCCAAATGTGATGACCACGTATTTTAAAATCAGTTGGAGTCAGGGATTCAGGTTAAGGGAAAATTTTCAATCTTTATTCTCAGTGGAGGTGAAGAAGGATCAGAGGTAAAGAAGGATTGGAAGTAAAGGAAGATTAGCAATGTCAGCAGCTGCCTCAAGAACCAGCCAGACCAGAAGCCATGAGACCAGAAGCCCCCAGAGCAGAACCCAGCCAGCAGTCCCTCTCCACTTCTCTTCCTGCCCCTCTACCTCCACCCACCAAAATTGTCATTTCCTATACAACACATCAAGACTTGCACAGAGAGTGGGCAGGGGCCATTCTTTCTCCAAGCATATATATTAATAGAGTATAGTCCAATTACGATTTAGCCTCACATGCTTGGAACCTCAGTGCATCAACTCAAGCCTCAGCCCATTACAATGTATAATCTATATCAAATTGTCAATTCATAGAGGGAGAGAATTGGAACTCAAAATAAAAAAAAAAAATCTGAATGTCAAAATTTATTTTCACATGTAACTGGGGGTGTGTGAGAAAACTATGAAAATATAAAAATATAAAAAAAATTTTGAAAGACAATGCATCTATTGGGGAACTTAGAATATAAACTAACCAGGATGGAGTGGAGAATAGTATATGGTTCATGAAAAACAGAGGTGGATGGTTATGGTAAGGATTTTCAATACCAAGCAAGGTTATGAGAAGCAGCAAGCCTCAAATACTTCAGTTCCAAGCAGGCAAAAATATCACCAAATTCTCCAGCATTGTCCAGAGAGCTCCTAAGGATTTTCAGATCATTTATTTTTCATCTTTCAACAGTTAAAAAGGAAAATCCAGGATATGATCTGAACACATATGATTGTACCCTAGTAAATTTTTACCAGCAAAAGACATTCTCTCATTAGCATGATCCCATTCCAGTTTCAGAGAGAAACAAATCTCTATTACTAGTAGAACTTTGAATTTTCTTTCTTAATCCTTTGCATTCATGTAAGAAAAATTCATGACAGATGACTATCAAGTTATTATTTTCCTTGTTGTTTTTAAAATAATGACTTCAAAGAATATGCTAGGACCACATCTGAAAAGAAGTAAATGACTTTCTCCCCATTCCACCCTGTTAACCAAAAATTTTAGAAAGGAAATAAGAAATTAGTGGACAAACATTACTCCAGGACAGAATGGATAAGAGAAATGTTGTAGGTCAATCAATCAATAAATATTTATTGGTATGCGACCAAGGAGTGCAGGTAACAATGCAACTGAACTCTCCCATAATTCCCTTCCAAACTATTTTAAACTATTTCCTCAGATCAAATTTGGAATGACAGAAGCAATAAAAGATCAGAGTAAATCACTTTTCCAGCCTAACACAATTTAAGAGGTTGGCAGGAGAGGCCTGTGACACCATACTAGAATGGTAGCTGGCTCAGAATGTAGCACCATCCCTGGTAGGTTTTGGAGGTAACCAAGATAGCCAGATAGCCACAGCAGCAACAGCTCTCAAACCAGAGACAATAAAATGGTCAGACAATTAATAATATAGAGATTACAGGGGAGCTTTTGTTGGCACTCATTGCAGGTAGTACTTGGTTAGCAGTTCTATTGCTGATGCCTGATTCTGGGTTACAGTTCCAAGGTGTATAGGAGTGCTTATGATAAGTCACAAGGGAGTAAAAGCTCTGGTCACAGCTCCAAGGCAGAGAGAAACATTAGCACTTGTGGCTGCAGGACAGCAGGGTACCTAATCATAATTACAGGGACAAGAGAAGGACTAGTGTTTGTGACTGCAGGGAAGCAGAGGCCCTTCCTGGTTAAAAGCAGAGCATGGATCAGGAGAGCAGTGACGACATCTCTCCCTGAATCACACCACACTGGAAGCAACAAAACCTGAAAGATTCTCAGAACTAACTCTGAAAACAGCATTATGACAAAGCCTAGAGCTTGAAACAATCCCTCTTCATCATTAGATGAGCTAAGCTTAAATCTAATATAAAGTTCAAAGTTAAGAAATATGATGGGGGGAAAAATGAGCAAACAATAACAAAAAAAGAACTTGACCATAAAAAGCAACCACAGCAGCAGGGAAGACCAAAACAAATTCAACAGAAACAAAAAAGGGGAAAACAGCCACAAACAAAACTTCAAAGACAAATGATGTTTGGACCCAAGTTCATTAAGAATTCCTGAAAAAGTTAAAGAAAGCAATAAGAATGTTGGAGAAAAAAATTGGGGAAAGAAAATTAATGCAAAAAAATATGAAAAGATAATTAACAAATTAGCAAAAGAGTCACAAAAAACACTGAAGAAAATAATTATTTAAAGAATAGAATTGGCCTAATGGTAAAAGAGGCACATAAATTCACTGAATAAAAGAACCCCCTAAAAACAGAGGTAGCAAACATTATCTCAGAGAAAACAAAAGCAAAAACAAATATAATGAAAAGAAATTAAACAGGGAAACTACATTTTACTAAAAGATATTAAAAGATAAAATTTTAAGGACAAATTTCTCTCATAAAAGCCTTATTGTTTAAATAAATTAAAAACTGAGTAAATTTATAAACAAAAATTAGTGTCATTCCCAAGTGGTCAAAAGCAACCAGTTTTCAGAAAACCTTTGTAACCCTATCTAAGAGAAAAATTCTCTAAATCACTGCTGATTAGAAAAATTCAAATTAAAACAACACCAAGGTACTATGCAACTACCACTTATCAGAAATGATGAAAGCAAGAAAGGATGAGGGGAAAAAAGGAAAATTAAAAGGATAGTCATCATTTAGAGAATGGCTGGAAAATTGTGGTATATTATTGTGATGGAATACTATTGTGCTATAAAAATGATAATGAGGTAGTTTCAGAAAAAAAAAAAAAAAAACCCAATATGGCAAGACCTGTATAAAACTGAATAGTGAACTGAGAAGAACTGGGAGATCATTGTGTACAGTAACATCAGTGTTGTAATGATGATTAATCATAAAAGAATTGGCTACTATAATTAATACAATGATTCAAGACAATATCAAAGAATTCATGATGAAAAAATGCTATCTACTTCCAGAGAGAGCTGATGATCTTTGAGTGCATATTGAAGTATAATTTTCTTGCTTTTTTCTTTTTTTGACATCTGGTTGATATGGAAATATGTTTTGCATGATTTCATATGTATGATTGAAAGCAAAATGCTTGTCTTTTCAGTGGGTTGAAAGAGTGGTAAGAGGGAGGGAAGGTCTTAAATTTCTTGCAAAAGATGAGAGTATATTCAATACTTGAAGAGTTAGGGAAGCCAGGAAGCAAAAATGAGAAGATATAGCATTCTAGGCAAGAGAGACATCCAGTAAAAATGCTAGAAGTCAGAAGATAGAATATTTTGTTCAAGGAACAGCAAGGTCATTGAATCAAAAGGTATATAGAGGAGAATAAGAGGACTGAGGATATAAAAGGAAACCAGGTTCACAAAGGGCTTTGCAGTCAAAGAATTTATATTTGATTCTGGAGATAATAGTGAACTTGCAAAATTTATTGAATGTGAGATATGACCAGATGTGCACTTTAGGAAGGTCAATATGACAGTTGAGTAGATGGATTGTGCTAAGGAGAAATCTGAGGCAGGGAGACCAATGGAAGCATTTCTTTGGTCAATTATTTTGCAGTGTACCAAGATGTACCAGGATGATTGCAGTGTCAGAGAAGTGAGCAAGCATGAACAATGGGGAGAGAAAGAAAGAGGAAGAGGTTGACAATTACATTTAGATTGTGAGTTTAAGTGGCTAGGACAATGAAGATATGTAATTATAATGGGAAAATTTATAGGAGAATATTGGGTGAAGTTATGTTTAGTTTTCAACATGTTGACTTTAAAAATCTATGAGATATCCAGTTTGAGATGTATAAAAGTTATTTGAAGATTGAGACTGAAGATGAGCAGAGAGGATAGCCAACTATATTTGAGAGATAATCACTGATAAGCAACCATGGAAGCTGATGAGATCCATCAATTGAAATTGTATAGAAAGAAAGAGAAAGGGCTGAAGACACTATTCCTGTGGGATACCCATGGTGAGTATGTGTGATCTAGATGATAATCCAGCAACAGAGACATAGAAAGAGCTTCCAAACAGGTTGGAGGAAAAACAGGAGAGAAAAGTATCATAGAAACCTACATGGAGAGGCAAAAAGAAGATAAGTGACAGAGTCAAGAGCTGCAGAAAAGCTATGAAAGTTGAATATGGGGAAAAGAATATTAGCATTCTAGAGAGCAATTCTGACTGAATGATATGATTTGAAGATTAATTGTAAAGAACTAAAAATAAATAAGATTGTAGAAGGCTTTCTCAAATTTTGCAACAAAAGAGATATTAAAAAATGTATATGCATACTTCCATAGCATACATATATATGAGTATGTCACCACACTGGATGTAGATATTTTCCATGTTATATTTAATATTCTAGTTATTTGTAAAATATATTTGCTCAATACCTGTAATGTTCTTTTCTAAAATGTAATGTTCTCTGGGAGCAGGTTTCTTGGGGGGCTTCTGGAGGCAGTCTTCATTTCAGTTCAAAGTAATCACCCCCCAATGCAGCCAGGAGTTAAAGTCCAGATCCTTTATTTTCTCTTTCAAGTATTGTCTCCTTCCTTGGGCCCGGTTAGCTTTCTTAGAGGCCTATCTCTCTCCTTGGTTCCAAGAGCTCTTGCCACTAGTCCGTTGCCTCTCCAGCTTCAGTCTCTAGCTCCCTCCAGATCTCTCCAGTCAGCACAAAGGTGGAAGAAGGAATGAATCTGACTCTGACTCTGAGAGTGGGCTTGTGGATTAATGGGCTTCCTCTTTAGTGGGCTTCTGTTTCTGGCCCTGAGAGCTTCTTGCTTATATTCAGTGCACTGAGTTCATTCCAATCATTACATCACTAGGAAACCATTATTTGTTGTAGGATTAAATCAATGCTAGATTAGATTGTCTCCTCAATTCCACTTAGTAACTTTTTTCAAGTTCTAGCCCATAACATCTCCTTGTAGGATTAGATCAATCATATTGAGCCATGCTAAATTAGGTAATGTCTCTATCAATTCCACTGTCTTAGTAACTTGTAAGAATCATAACATCAGAGAATCATGAATTATGTAGGATTCAAGCCAGATGCAATAGGCCAACAGGGAGTTAATGTACAAGTCACTTTTGACCAAATAGCCAGTGAAGGTCAGTATGGAGAGAATTCATAACAGATCAATTACCCCACAACAGTTATGAGTAGATCGCAACTGCTACAATAAAAGCTTGGGATATTCTTCCAGGAAAAGATTGAGGGGAAGCCTTCACAAAAATAGAGCAAGGTCCCAATGAACCTTTTGCGGATTTTGTGGGACAGTTGCAAACAGCTGTCACAAGAACCATTGGAGAAAATGCAGCTACAGAAATAATGATCAGATATCTGGCTAAGGAAAATGCTAATGAGGTTTGCAAAAGAATTATATGGGGACTACACAAAGATGCTCCTTTAGAGAAGATCACAAAATACTGTGCCACAGTGGGCACAAATGCCCAAACTATGATGAACATGGGAAGACAGGGGCCCTCTTGGCAAGGGAATTCTAGAGAAACTCATCAATGCTCTCAATGTAGAAAAGTTGGACATCTAAGAGCTCAGTGTAGATATGGAGATAGAGTGAGAGGACAGGGTGAGAGAATAAAACCCAAAATCCCATGTCCAAAATGCCACAAGGCCTACCACTGGGCCTCGAATGTAGATTGACCCAAGGAAATGAGAGGCAGGGCCCACCTCCAAGATAATCATACAAAAGACAGGTGGGGCATGATGGCAGCTGGGTTTACACCCAGAGAGTCGTTAGAAGGTCAGGACTGTGATGTGATCAATCAGCCGAAAAGTAATCACATGGCAGAAAGGGATTACATGATCAACCAACAGAAAAGCAATCAGATAGTAGAAAGGGATTATAATTGGAGAGAATACAGGCCTTTTAAACCAAAAAGGCAGTGTCCAGTGCAAACAATTCAGTATAATTGCCAGGTAATGAGGAGAAATCCCAAAAGTGGTCAATAGAAGGGACTAGACAGGTTAACTGCCTGGGAGAGAGGGTTTACTTGTGTTCCTATAGATGGAGAAAGAAACAGATGAGTGGCAATGAGCACCTAGAGAGAGACAGAAAAGGAGAAAAACCTCAAAACAAAGGAGAAGATCTAAGAAACATCTGATGTTAGAATCCTTACAAAGTGTTAAATCATTAGAGTTGATAGAAACAATGCTTGTGTTTACACCTTTAAGAGTTTACACATTATGAAATACCTTCATGGGAAAACAACAGACCTGGAAAATAGGTCTAGGAGAGACAATCTGAGAATTATTGGACTCCCAGAAAAATATGATGAAAAAAAGAGCCTGGACATTATTTTCCAGGAAATTGTCAAAGAGAATTGCCCAGAAGTCATAGAAACAGAGGGTAAAATAGACATTGAAAGGATTCATCAGAATTGTATGTACACGAATGTTTGTGGCAGGTTTCTTTGTAGTGGTCAGAAACTGAAAACTGAGTGGATGCCCATCAGTTGGAGAATGGCTGAATAAATTGTGGTATATGAATGTTTTATTTTATTTTTTTATTTTATTTTTTTTTATTTAATAGCCTTTTATTTACAGGTTATATTCATGGGTAACTTTACAGCATTAATAATTGCCAAACCTCTTGTTCCAATTTTTCACCTCTTACCTCCCACCCCCTCCCCTAGATGGCAGGATGACCAGTACATGTTAAATACATTAAAATATAAATTAGATACACAATAAGTATACATGACCAAACCGTTATTTTGCTGTACAAAAAGAATCAGACTCTGAAATATTGGTCATTTCTTACTGAACATATGTTCAGTTACTGTTTTGTAAGAAATGACCAACAGGATGATTTCAGAAAGGCCTGGAGAGACTTACACGAACTGATGCTGAGTGAAATGAGCAGGACCAGGAGATCATTATATACTTCAACAACAATGCTATATGATGACCAGTTCTGATGGATGTGACCATCTTCAGCAATGAGATGAACCAAATCAGTTCCAATAGAGCAGTAATAAATTGAACCAGCTACACCCAGCAAAAGAACTCTGGGAGATGACTATGAACCATTACATTGAATTCCCAATCCTTACATTTGTGTCCGCCTGCATTTTTGATTTACTTCACAGGCTAATAGTACACTATTTCAAAGTCTGATTCTTTTTGTACAACAAAATACCGTTTGGTCATGTATACTTATATTCTATTTAATTTATACTTTAACATATTTAACATATATTGGTCAACCTGCCATCTGGGAGAGGGGATGGGGGGGAAAAAGGGGAAAAATTGGAACAAAAGGTTTGGCAATTGTCAATGCTGTAAAATTACCCATGCATATAACTTTTAAATAAAAAGCTATTGAAAAAATATATGCATGGGTAATTTTTCAACATTGACCCTTGTAAAACCTTCTGTTCCAAATTTTCCCCTCCTTCCCCCCATTTCCCTCCCCTAGATGGCAGCTTGTCCAATATATATGTTAAATATGTTAATATATATATTAAATCCAATATATATACACATATTTATATAGTTATCTTGCTACACAAGAAAAATCAGATCTAGAAAGGAAAAAAATCTGAGAAGGAAAACAAAAATGCAAGCAAACAATAACAGAAAGATTGAAAATGCTATGTTGTAGTCCACACTCATTTCCCGTAGTCCTCTCTCTAGGTGTAATGATACAAAAAAAAAGGGGGCGGGGGAACTGTACTTAATATGGCAGCAGATATGTGTAATTATTATTCTGTCATCACTAGTATGGAATATATTTCAAAACATAAACTTAAAGTCTCACAGCTCTCACCTAGGCATATGCACACATGGGCAAAAATGTGGCAGCCCTTTTCATAATGGTTAGAAACTGGAAACTGAATGGCTGCCCATCAGTTGGATAATGGCTGAATAAATATTATCATATGAATGTTATAAAATATTATTGTTCTTTAGAAATGACTAACAGGATGATTTCAGAGAGGCCTGGAGAGACTTACATGAACTGATGTTAAGTGAAATGAACAGAACCAGGAGATCATTATACGAGGCAACAAGAAGACTGTACGATGATCAATTCTGTTGGACATGACTCTCTTCAACAATAAGATGATTCAAACCAGTTGCAATTGTTCAGTAATGAAGAGAATCATCTATACTCAGAGAGAGGAATATGGGAACTAAGTGTGGACTACAGCAGCATACATTTATACTCATAGAAAGAGTGTAATTTCACTCTTTCTGATATTGTTTGATTCCATTTTTGTTTTCCTTCTTAGTTTTTTTTCTTTTTAGATCGTTTTTTTTTTTGTGCAGCAAGACAATTGTATAAATATGTATACATATATTGGATTTAACATATAATTTAATATATTTAACACATATTGGACATCTAGGGGAAGGGGTGGGGGGAAGGAGAGGAAAATTTGAAGGTTTTGCAAAGGTCAATGTTGAAAAAATTACCCATGCATATGTTTTGTAAATAAGACGCTATAATAAAAAAAAAAATTAAAAAAAAGAAAACCTGTTCTCTGAAATTACATGGAATAAAGAGCTGATAAATATATGCAGATTCCCACTAATATTTAATATTTCTCTTGTCCAAAGACCACATAATTTGATACCAATGGGTCAATAATTCCTACAGTATTTACATAGTACATCATTTCCCCAGGCAGTAATAAAGACTTAAATTCCTGTCATTTCTAATGAGGAAGAAATTTGGTTGAATATGCCTAGTATGGAAATATGTTTTATATTACTATATTTGCATAATTGTTATCTAATTGCTAATTACCTCTTGGACAGGTAAGATAGGAAGGAGGGAGAAAGAGAATGTGGAACCCATCATTTTAAAAAACTAGAAATAAAAATTGTTTTGACATGTGACTTGCAAAAATAAATATAATTCAGTGTTCTCTTTTCTATTCTCATAGAAATCTATATCTAGCTTTTCTAAAATTCTTCTGGGCCTTCATTTCTTTTTAATTGATTTTTTGGTTAAATTTATTTAAGTTGCAGGGGAGGATAAATTAAGGTGTTCCATTGTTGTAGTTTTTCTTCCATTTTTTTCTATAACTCATTTAATTTTTCCTTTAAGAATTTAGATGTGATGAAAAAATGTTATCCACATTCAGAGAAAGAACTGTAGAGTCAAATGCTGATTGAAACATACTATTTCATTTTTTTTCTCTTTTTTTTTCTTTTTGTTCTGATTCTTCTTTTACAACATGACTAATGTACAATGATGTTTAACATCATTGCATATGTGTAATCTATATTAAATTGCTTGCTTTCTTGGGGAGTAGAGAGGGAAGGAAAAAAGGGAAAAATATTTGGAACTCAAAATCTTACTCAAAAAATGAATGCTTAAAACTATCTTTACATGTAATTGGGAAAAATACAATTTACAAAAAAGAATTTAGATGCTATGTCATTTGGTGAATATTTCATGCATATATATTTAATATTAATATTGTCTCTGGTAGGGACAGCTAGGTGGTACAATGGGGAGAGCACCAGCCTTGAAATCAGGAGGACCTGAGTTCAAATCTGGCCTCAGATATTTAATACTTCCTAGCTATGTGACCTTAGGCAAGTCACTTAACCCCAATTGCCTCAGCAAAATAAATAAATAAATAAATAAATTCTCTGTGGTACCTTTTAATAAAATGTAATTGCCCTGCTTATCTCTTAATTAAGTTTGTTTTTGCTGTCACCTCATCTAAAATTGTGTTTGCTACCCATGCCCTTTCTCTTTTAACTTACATGGTAAATTTTATTTCCTTATTTTAAGTCAGTGTGTATCTTTTTATTTCAAATGTGTTTCTTTTAAACAATATATTATCAGATTTTTGCTATTCATTTTTGTTTTATGAGTTCATTCCATTTGCATTGGTAGTTATGGTTACTAATTGCATATTTCTTCCCATCCTAATTCTCCAACACTTTTACTTACTTTTTACTCCCTTTTTAAATGTTTGTTTTGCTTTTAACTATTGCCTTCCTTAATCTACCCTGCCTTTCATTTTTTCTCCCATTTCCTTTAATTCTTGGTGATGTATTTTTCCTGCCTTTGGCCAGAAAACTGTGTGGTTCAGAGGCAGCTAAGTGATGCAGTGAATGGAGTATGGGCTTGTGTGGTGTTTTTCTTCTTTAAAATATAATGGTTCTCTCTGGAAGCAAGCTTCTCGGGGAGGTTTTCTGGAGGCAGCCTTAGTTTCAGTTAAAAGTAATAATCACCTCAAACGCAGCCAGGTGATAAAAGTTCAGATCTTTATTTATCTCTTTCCTTGGGCCCGGTTAGCTCAGAGGCCTATCTCTCTGCTTGGTTCCAAGAACTCTTGCAGATTGTCCCTTGCTTCTGCCTCTGCTTTCTTCAGCCTCCAGCCAGCCCCTCCTTGCCTAGGACTGGGCAGCTTTCTGCAGAGCCTTTCAGACTATCCTTGGTCTCAGTGGGGGAAGTGCAGGAGCCCAGCCACCGCGGCTGTGTGAGATGAAATGAATCTGGTTGTGCCTCTGAGAGAGGGCTTCTCCTGAACTGACCTGATGACCCCCTCTCAATATTTTCAGCTGAACTCTCCCCTAAGCCTCTGTCCACTTCTTATATATGATCTCCCAAAGGTTAACTCCTTCCCTCTGAGGGAGGGATTAAAGGAGGTGTGAATTCACAAAGTTACAAAGTTAACTTTTGTGAATTTCCCATACTTGTGAACTCCAATGAGTACTTAAATACTTCTTGCTTATATGAACTCTCTAAAGGTGTGAACACAAGCATTGTTTCTATTAGTTCTACTTAGTACCTTGTTTCAGGTTCTGGCCCAAAACATCTCCTTGTAAGATCAGATCAATCATACTGAACCATGCTAAATTAGATAATTATTGTCTTATCAACTTTAATGACTTAACAGTTTGTAAAGATTCCAACAGACTTAAAGTCAGGAAGACAAAGTTCAAGTTATCCTGGAGCCAGGAAGACTAGAGTTCAAATATGGCTCCAGACACTTACTAAATGTGTAACTTTGCATACATTGTAATCTCTGTTTCTGTTTCCTCACCTGTAAAATGGGGATAATAATTAATACCTGCCTCCCAGTGTTATTGTGAAGATCAAATGAGATAATAATTGTAAAGGGCCTGGTACTATTCATATAATAGTTATTAATATCATTATTAAATGTAACTCATTTTCTCCTGCCTATCATAACTATTCTGTCTTTGTTATACAAATTTCTACTTATATTCTCCATATAGGTGAGATAGTTTCCCCTCCCCCTTATCCTTTTCTTTCTTTTTTCCATCAATATGTTTTTTTCCTCACCCTTTCTGTTCATCTTTTGAGGTGATTAAAACATAAGAAAATTGCTCCATAATCCTCTGTCTAATTAGACTCCCTCCATTCCTGATGATAATAGAGTTCTTAAAGGCTACACATATCGTTTCTATTATATAGTCTTTTTTTTTTCTTCTTTAGCCCTTTATGGCCATTTGCTCATGTTTACATTTTTATGTTTCTCTTGATTCCAGCGTTTGTAATTCAAATTCTCTATACAAGTGTTTTCTTTTGTTTTTAATTAGAATGTTTGGTAGTTTTCTATTTCATTAAAGATTTATTTCTTCCCCAGAATGATTAAGCTTAGATTCACTATGTAACAAATTTTTTATTGTATGCTTACATCCTTTGCTTTCTGGAATATCATATCCCATGCTCTTCATTCCTTTGATGTAGTGTCTGCTAAACCACATGCTCTTGACTGTGGTTCTTTAATGCTTGAATTCTTTCTTTTTCTGGTTTCCTAAGCTACCGTGAGTTTTGGGGAAAAAATGATTAACTTTAACTTTTTATTTTGTAATGCCGGAGAAACTGAGGCAGGAGAGAGATTAGAGAGCTTTTTAATATTTTATTAATTGGAGAGTATAATTGACTGGACAGGACTCTCATCTCAAATTATCCAGTTAGATAGAGATAAAGATATACTGGGACCAAGGAAACCATGTTGGTCCCATGGCTGTCATCTCAAAGAATCCAGCAATGAACAGGAGAAAACCAGTTTCTTAAATACTCTTTAGAAACAAAGAACCGAGAGGATGGGGGGAGACCATAAATCCTAAAAGCCCAGAGACAGGATGTCTGAATACCCAGAGATAAAGATGTCAGTGAGGTATCTTGGAATATTTTAGAGGGATATTGTAAATTCTTGAGAACAGGAGTTCTGCTATCTTGTTTATCTTGCTAGCAATTTATAACCTTAGAGTAAACGGTTCCCAATCTTAATGGACCAGAGTGGGTTTTTACGACTAAGGGGATTTGACAGAACAGTTAAGGAAACTGAGACAAAAGAAACTAGTTCAGGGAAACCAAGTCAGAACAGTTAAAGAGAACTATGGCATAACAATTTCTAGATTTTTGTGGACAAGATGTGGTGGGAAACTATACTGTCAAGCTTTCTTTTACTCTGCTATCCTAATTCCAGACAGCCCGAGGCAGTGTTTTAATTCGTATCTTTCTCATTCCAAATTTAGGGCTCTATCCATTATGCTCATCTATTAACATTACTCATTTGAGTAAGCTTGGAGAGAGACAGAATGTTAGATCTTAGTTGTGCTACTATTAAGGAGAGAATCAAAGCAGCATGATACCAATAAGGGAATGGTACAGGATTTGGCTGGTGCCAACTCTTCTTACTACTTTCATGATAAAGCCACTTCAAATGAGTTGCTTCTATTACAGAAAAGCTAGCAGCCTACATGGAATAAGGAGAAATAAATGTCCTAATAACATTACAGAAATCCCTTGTGCTATTAAAAAAGAATCTAGTACTTTTTTCCTTTTCATCTTTTGCTTTTTTTTTATACTTTTGATCTTTCAGAATAAAAATGAACTATTTCTAAATCTTAATTAAGGTTTTATTAACATTTTGTTTCACCATACATTATAAAAATAGCAACAACAATAACAAGATGGATAGAAGATTTTATTTATTCATAACAAAATAAAAAAACCTGGAAAAACAATAAAACAAAAATAATAGGTGAATCTAGGCCAAATCTCAATATACTTGAGTTTATATATATGACTTCCTAGCAAATTGAACTCTGCAGGAAATGGAAATGAGAACAGTGATGAGAATTGTACAAAGGCAGAGTTCAACTAAATGTAAGCAAAACTGGAATCTTGGACTTTTAATCAGGACATTAAAAAGTTCAAATGATTTTGCTGGTATCTACTTGCTTCCATTACAATTCCAGCCAAATTCCAGTACTCCCCTTCAAATACTCTTTTTCAGTCAATTTGCTCTAATTGCAATTCCCCATAGACTGCATCTCCCCTCCTCTTTCTTTGTGCAAGTAGTCCACTATATCTGGACTGCACATTCTTTCCCATATCTACTTAGATTTCCTCAGAGCATAGCACATCTAAAAATGAATACCTTCTGATCCTCTAAGTTGCAAGTACTCATTCTCACTGCCTCTCTTCCATCTTAATTACTTTGTATTTAGTTTGCATAAATTTTGTATTTACTTAGATGTGTGCCTGGTGTATCTTTCAAATATGTTGTAAACTCCTTGTGGACAAGGACTTTTGTTTTTTTCCCTTGAATTCTAACCATGCTTAATAAATGTTAGATTTATTTTTGTTGAATTTCACTTTGTGAAATGGGAAAATATAAAACACTTCTACTATCTCTTACAATTGTTGTAAGGAAAGTGCTTTAAGTATTACTAAATGCCATAGAAATGAAAGTTATTGTTTGGGAAGATAATGGAATAGAGACTTGTAAAAAGTAGTAGTGGGTATATTTAGTATTAGAGTACAAGAAAGGTACCAAAACTAAGACTGGTCCAAATGTTTAAATTGTGAAATAATGATGGGGCAAAAGAGATAGCATGCTGGTGCTCCTGACCACAGATATTCTGTCACAATACAAGAATTGTGGTCAGCTATATTAAAATAATAAGGTTCTACCTAGAGGTCTTGAAGTGTAATGCTGGAGAAACTAAGCAAGACAGAAATTAGAGACCAATTTAATATTTTATTAAATGGAGAGATATACTGGGACCAAATGGATCTTGGTCCCAGGGCTGGACGAGACTATCATCTCAAAGAATCCAGCATTGGGTCTTAGACAGCAAGACTCTTTTATAGGATAACAAGAATAGTGACATAATGGGGGAGGTACCTAGATGGGGATAACCTAATGGGGGGAGGCACCTAGGATGACACTATGGAGGGAAGTACTGGAGAGGTTACTGATATTCTAATGACATCTAAAATGGATAAACCTTTATCCTATCAAACACTGAATAAGGAATGATTATAACTTAAAGATATAAAACTTTTATCTCAACCATTTAAGATTATAGGGAACAGAGCAGACTTTTTGGAGCAGAGTAACTGAGGTAGACCTTTATCTCATCAAACATTAAAAGGGAAAAGTTAAAATCTGAGGCAGAGTGACTAAATAGGATAATTAGGGAAACTAGGTCAGAACATCAAAAGGAAACTGTGGCACAACAGAAGAAGGGACCCTGAAACTCTAAAACTTCTTGAAGGAGAAATTCTCCTTGGACTCTGCTTCAGTGACGGATTCTGCCTGAGGAAAACAAAATAAACAGCTTCATTCTGTTATCTAGGTGGGGTTGGTTCAATCCTGAGGAAAAGAATTCCAACCCTATTCAATTAAAGAAACTCATTCAGTTCTATTTAAATTCAGCTCAAGCTGAAACCCAACTTGTAGTCAAAACTCCTATTATGAAAGAGCCAATCTAAAATCCTCTCTTTGCAGAGGTTCTAAACATGCCATGCTAGGCCAAGGAGGCCTCTACCCTCTGAAATAATATTGTTTTCCAGTACTACCCTCTCTTTACCCTCACCTATTTCCCTAACGAGACTTTATGCCTCTCTGTCAGGATTTCTAACCTTACTTCCCAGTTCCTATAATAAACCTCTTTTATCAATCTAGGTTTTCAGGTTGTTGTGCCACAGTTCCCTTTTAATGTCCTGACCCAGTTTCCCTAATTGTCCTACTCAGTTACTCTGCCTCAGGTTATAACCATTCCCTCTTAATGTTTGATAGGATAAAGTTCTATATCTTAGACATCTTTAGAAAATCAGGAGCCTTTCTGGTACCTCCCTCCATTATGTCATCCTAGGTGCCTGCCTCCATTATGTCATCCCCATCCCAGGTACCTCCCCCATAATGTCACTGTTCTTGTTACCTATAAAAAAAATCTTGTATTCCACATTCATGGCTGGATTCTTGGAGACAATAGTCTCATTCAGCCCTGGGACCAACCCATGGATCCATTTGGTCCCAATAAATCTCTCCCTTTCAAATAAAATATTCAATTGTTCTCTAATCTCTAACCTTCCTCAGTTTCTCTGTCATTACAGAGTTTGTAAATTCCTTTACAGAGAACCTCTGCACCACCAGAAAGGGGGTTCCCCATAACTCCCTTCCCTTATGCTGAATCCCAAAAGGGTGTAGGGGAGCCAAACCTCTCCATTTGCTTCCCTGAACCCTGAACCTGCCACTAGACCTTATCATTTAACTCTCTGACCACCAGAAACCCTAATCTCATTTTGGTTCCCTAAATCTAGACCTTATCATTTAGTTCCCTATAAAAGAGAACCCCAAAACCTAAACCTCATCATATTTTTGGTTCCCATACCGGGATCCCCCAAAATTAGACATCCTTGTCAGTCTTAACACTTTCACATCTTCCTGGGCTAAGTCAGGACACATACTCCATGGAAATACTGCAAGAGACTAAGTATATTATAGTTTTATTTATGTTTTTTTTAAAGTAAACTAGGAATTCATATCTATGTGACCATAACTAGGTAATTTTCCCTTTTTCCCTTTTTCATAATTTGTAGAGAAAGAGATATCAAAGGTCATCTTGTTGAAGACCCTTGTCTTTTTAATATAATAATGGTAATAATGGGCAGAGCTGGCCCTTGAATCCAAGTCCTTCTTTATCTTCAAAATCAAGGATTTGGACTAGGATAATGATCTTTAAATTCACTTCCAACTCTGATTATTGGATTATATGCATCTATAATACAATCTACAGTGATTTTTCTGTGAACTCCTTTCCATAATAGTCTACATGCATCACATTTTCACATGTCCAGCAAAACAGCAGGCTTTTCAAGTGTAGGAACAATATTTTCTATTTTTGGTATCCTTTCCGGTGCCTACAATATTTATTAAAAGAATTCTTGATTTGATTTAAGAAGTACTGAAGTGCCCAGGTGAGAGAAAAACAGGGCAGCCAAAATAATGAAGTTTTAAGAGCGTTTATTGCTAGCTAGCAACTGAACACCAACACCAACACGGGAGGGGTCAGTAATGAATGGCCTCAGGGCCATATAGTTACAGAAAGAAGAGAGAGACATCAAAATGTTTCTTGATATATTTGTCATAATAAAATAATTTCTATTCTAAACAGGAGGCAAAAAGTTATCACACTAAGGGAGTCATTCTCAGGCAGCAGCAAGCAGCATTTCTTTAAGCTTATCAGTTGTCAAGGTCTCTCAGGACAGTACATCTGGGTTGTTAAAAATACCATCTACATTAGGGAGTGAAAAATTAGTAATAGACTTCTAACTATAAAGATTTAGGATTATGTTTCTCGTGGTCCCATTTTGGGGTGCTTTTCCACTTCACTCCCCCCTTTTCTTGAGACTGTCAGAGACTGGACTCATCAGAGGCCAGGGGAGAGTAAGTGACCCTGGCAACAAACAACTTAACAGCCTGAATCCTCTTCCTGATATGTGTGGTTAAACAATCAAATGAGGGGCAATCAGTAGATCCAGCAGAAATAGGGTAAGGGGGCCTATCAGAGATCACAAGAGAGGTTACCCAGGGGAAGCAATTGAAAAGTGACTGGGACCAAGACATTGATTGGCGTTGAGACATCTCCCAGTCCTTGATCCGCTGTCTAACTGCAGAGAGGGACTCTCTTATTACCCCAAAGTTGTTAGCATAGAAACAGCAAGTTGCCCTGAGGGCCATACGTACCCCTCCTTGCTTAAGATAGAGAAAATCTAGCCCCTGGTGATTCTGTAGGACCACCTCTGCCAAGGAGTTTAGAGAGTTCTCCAAGAAGGATATTTAATTTCCCAGGTCTACCTGGGAACTCAGAGCCAACAGCTGGCTGTCACCATGGATCAAGGCAGCAGTCCCCACAACTGTGGGGCCTGCTATCCCCAACCCCACTAGGAGGGGAACTAGAATAGGAACAACCCTTCTTGCCTTTTCTAACAGACCAATCTTCCTCAGAATACAAATAAACTGAGGGAGCATGTACATAAGCAGGCAAAGCTCAGGAGATTTTTTCAAGGTTAGAGTGAATTCACTGATACAAGGGGTTAATCTCATAGTGTATGCAAAATAGGACCCTGCTGGGGCCCAGTATTAGACAGTTTACGGTATCTTTGTGTGGGGAAACGGCAGCAACTTCCACACAATGTTTTTTTTTTTTTTTTCTATAGATCAATTATGTATTTATGTATTTAACACAAAACATTAATAGTTTGTCACTATAGAATTCTGTTTTACAATCAAACAATATGTTTACTAAAGAAATTCTTAGTGTGAAAATAGTAATTACTAAATTACCTACCCAAAATCATCCTTTGTAGATTATTTAAAATACTTTGATTCAATCCCATACACAGGGCTACTTAAGTATACAGAAGAAATACATTCATAGTTAAAAAGTTAAATCAGTGTTTAATTTCCAAATAGCAAACTGTTTCTCTTTAAAACACACCATAAACACAATAAAGTGAAGAATTATTGGCTAATAAATATTGCCTCTTGCAAGGAGGCAGGATGAGCTTGTTATGATTCTGCCTAGTGTTTCCATTCATACTGCAGCTGAACTCATGTATTATATTCCCCAAGTAAAGATGAGCTCCTTAAGATTAGAGCTTCTTTTGTCTTCTCTTTTTGTATTCTAGCTTTCATTACAGTCACACAATGTTTTTTGAATAGGATCGTACCCCTCCGACTTGATGCACTGTGCCTCACCCTCCCCACCCTCCAAAGTTAACCTGGGAATGTGGGCGGTACACTCCAGGGGGGCGGGGGTTCTCAGCCGAGAGTGAAAGACTCAGGGTGGAGGGGGACTCTGTCCCCAGGTGGCATTTAAGTATATGCCTACAAAATGGTACAAAATGGGGGAGGGGGGCAGGGTCAGACAGAGCCAACAGCTTGTGGCAAGGCTGGGTCTGGTCAGGTTTATCAGCCGGTGTATCCCATCAAGGGCTGACATATAGGTCCTATAGGGAGACAGTGGTCCTCCGGGAGTGGAAGCTGAGGAGGTCTATGGGGATGTTTTTCCTCAGGAGGGTCCTTCTTTGGGCTATGAGCAGGGATCCCAAATCTCTTCCTGCCGCATAAAACCTGACATCCCAGGTCTTTCCCAAGAGCTGGCATAGGTCCAGATAGAACCATGGCTGCCCATAAGTCTCATTTCGGGCCTCCATCTCCCCCCAGTAATTCTTATTAAGGTCCACACATATCTATGGGGAGAATAGTGACTGGGCTTTCCAATGTATGTGTGGGGGAGAACAAGAGAGAGGATCAGGCCATAAAAGGGGATAAGATATGAAAACACCATCTTCCTGAGTCGGGTTCTGCAGGCACCTCGGGAGCAGGGCAAGACTTCACATGTGAACGATGGATCCAAGCCTGTGGTTGGCCACCTTCATTGCTGAGGAATTGGAGAAGTTGGCCTAGTGAGGGCTGGTGCAGCGGGGTTCCAATGCAGAGCCACAAGGAAATTTTCTGGTCAGGATCCAATCACCTGTTGGAGGTCCAGTCCAGCAGCTGGGGAGGGGGAGGCTGGGCAGAGGCACGATTGAGAGCCCTGACCACTGTTCAGTGGTTCTGGAGAACCTGTAGGGACTTGAAAAGGGAACCATTATTAACATCATAAGAGCAATCCTGCCCCAAGCGGGGAAGGATGGGGGGTGGAGCACCAAACAGGATCTCAAAGGGTGAGAGGGAGAGAACAGAAGGATTAGGAGTAAACCTGGCCCTAAAGAGGGTAAAGGGAAGGAACCCTACCCAGGTTTCACCAGTTTCCAACCGGGGCTTAGAAATGTGCGCTTTAAGTGTCCCATTCATCCTTTCTATCTGACCGGAACTCTGTGGACAATAAGCAGAGTGAAGGTGCCACTTGAACCCCAGGGCTTTAGCCAGAGACTGAACAACCTTAGAAATGAAGGCCGGGCTATTGTCAGACCTGAGGGAGAAGGGGGGCCCAAACCAGGGAATAATCTCAGTCACAAGTTTCTTGGCCATGATCAAAGCAGATTTGGACTTCACAGGAAAGGCTTCAGGCCATCCTGAGAAGGTGTCAACACCAACAGAAAATTATGTCCTTGAACCTGAACTTCCATGTCCATGAAATCAACTTCCCAGTGTTCCCCGAGGGTGAGCTCTTGGGGGTGCAGGGCAGACACAGTGGGAGGGGGGCGGGGTTCACTTTGACACAAGTCAGGCATCTGCGAGCAGCAGTTCCAGTGAGGGCTTTCATCCCAGGAAAAGAAAAGAAATGGGAAAGCAAATCATATAAGCAAGTTCCCCCTAAGTGAGTTAGAGAGTGCAGTTCTGAAACAAAGAATAGCACAAGGCTCTTGGAAGAATCACACGTCCTTCTGCAGGGTGCCCCAGCCCTGACCATCAGTCAGGCCAGGAGGATCATGAGGCCTGTAGGAGGGTCAGTTGTCCATAGGTTTCATTGAACTCCCCCTTATCTGAAGTTGGCATATGTACAAGTAACTAGCCCTAAGTTATATCAGTCCTAATGAACAGGAGGTGGGAGCTTGCAAACAGGGGAACTGAGGCAGAACAATTCAGGGAAACTGGGGTAGGACCTGAAGGGAACTGTGGCACAACAGTTCAAATCATTGAATTACTTTCCCCTAGATACCTGGAAGGTCCCAGAACCATAATGTTGACCATCAATATTTGAGGCAGATAAACCAAAATAAAAGTAGAAAAATGCAAGGACTTATATGGCAAGGGCAAGTCTCTCCCTGACAACCCCAAAGGCTCCCTGTTGCAGCATGACAGATGGAGCACCATCTCAGTCAGAGAATCCATTTTGAGATGGACAGTTCACTGTGAGTTAAGTGATCTGCAATCATTTGTGCATTTAACTCAGCCTCTGCTTACATAGGGAGTAGCAGTGCTCAAGCCAGTCGTGCTGCCCACTCAGAGGGACAACCCACTCCAGGGCAGAAGGGTGAGGCCTGGAGCAGTTCCATCTGTCCCTGCCCAAGATACAGATTTCTGAGCAGAGTTATGAGAGTATGCACAGTTATACCATCAAGGCAGCAAACTCCAGACTTTAGAGGCCTAAAATATCCTTTGAGAAGGCTGAGATACCAGTTAAAAACCTGGGGTTACAGGACTGGAGACTGCCAAGTCCCAAGGTGCCTGATTTCTCATTGTTTCAAAAAAAAAGTGCCAAATACTGAGTCTGCCAGGGCAACTTCAACAGAATAAGGGGTTTCAAAGTTAAAGCATAACCAGCAGTCACAGTCCAGTAGGTTTAAGCAAGGAGGAAAAAACGAAAAAGGACTGTTTAAAGGACTTCTAATTCAATCTGAACTAGTGAGATAGAGGGTGGGGCAGAAGTACCTAGGGCAAAGTGAACAGGAAACTAGGGGTTCCCATTCTTCCTCTTTCCCCAATTTTCTATCTCTTCTTCCCTTCCCTTTCCTCTCAGGCAAATGGAATCAGCCAAAAAAAAAAAAAAAAAAAAAAAAAAAAAAAAGCAAATAAATTGTCAAATAACCATCCCACATATAAATCCCAAGGGTGAATTTCTATACATATCACGAGTAGGGTTTCCTAAAAATCATTCAAACATAACGGCAAGAGTTACACAATTTTAACAATTTCCATCCCAATCTCAGCACACAGTAATAGATAACCCATGCAGGGTTTAACAGTCATTCATCAACCATTTTCCAATTCCCATATCAGTCTATCAGGGGCAGGGGGCAAAGCATCTCATCCAAAACCTGCTTCATGTTGATTAGGGGCGAAGACAATCTGAGATAGAAAGACTGATCCACAAGGACTGCTGCAGGTCAAAATAGACCGGCCAGCAGCTGCCCATGGAAAGAAACATGCTTGTCTCACAGGACAGCCAACTGCCTGTCAGCTATAGTTCCAATAAAAACAGCAGTTAGGTTTCACAGACCACTATTAATTGTTCTCTCATCATTTAGAAACCTATAAAAACCTGAATATCTTTGGACACGAATGTCTAGTATCAGATAGATGACCAGGCCAAACATTCATTTGCCTATGTATTTAGGACATAATGATTACATATAACCAGATTGGAAACAGCAAGGTATGACACAATTGCATTGCATTAACAAATTCTAGTGACCACTGGCTCCTATTAGGCACAGGAGGAGAAAAAAATGCAGAAATATGAGTATAACATAATATAAAAACTTATCCTTCAGCACATACAGGACACAGGATAAAGAAGCTTTAATCCAGCCATACTCCAGGTAATTGTCCCAGTAACCATCAGAGGGTGGAGTTTAAAAATTCCCTATAAATATTAATTACAAGCCCAACAAATTTTACCTCCAATAACAAATTCCATTGAACAAAGTTTCAGGTAGATCCCAAACAGGTATTTATCATGACCTTATATTGATTGATAACAGTAAGAAATTTGTTCCAGTAAGTTCACAAATCATCTTTCATATCTAAGTAGGCAATATCATAAATCGAACATTATACAAATCATTTTGCTTTAAAATACCTAATACATAGAAAAATTCCAAATTACATATTGCCTATAACAGAAACATTTCCAAAAGGACAAAGAAAAAAACTATTATTTTCAGAAGTCCTTTAAATGATGGACATACAATCAATTAAAATTTATACAGAATATCCTAATACCACATAAAAGAATCTGAAAGATTCTTTAAAACATCAATTAAAAACTTTCAAAAATAACTTTACCAAATTATAGATCACATTTATAACTATATTCCTTAATCAAGGAAATCATTATGTATCCAAAAAACAAAAACAAAAACAAATGTAGGCAGTCCCTTTAAATCACAGTTGCTCCTGTCAGCTGGCTACAACTTGATAAAAAAAGGCTGGAGCACATTTAGTGGGGGGCAGGGGGAAGGAGGAAAGGAAGGTGAGCTAAATCTGCACAAAAGATTCCCCCCTGCTCCCACTCAGGCTTCCCTATACAGAAATCCTTCCATTAAAATCCTTCCTACTTAACTCTTTTCTTCCCTCAGCTACATACTATAAACACATTTTAACAATCCTTCTATTAGATGATCCATTGCTAAAGTAGCAGAAGTGTGTGTGTGTGGGGGGGTGTTGTGAGTTGAATCTTTACCTTTGAAGACAAAAGATCCTCTCCCATTTCTCTTACCCCCACCTCTTCTCTTTCCTTACTCCTAAAACCCTTCAAACCTACAACTGCTCCTAGAAATCAATCTTTCATAAATCACCGTCATTCTCCTTTCCTTTTCCTTTTAGAAGTTTTAAGATTCACAATACAGTAAATAATTAAATAACTCTATAAAACCCACATGTTCAGCAAACGTAACCCATAATGTTAACAAATTACCTAACGTTTCAGAAGCAAACCAAATAGTTTTTGTTTTTTTTTTAAGTTTTTCTTCTTTCTACCTGAGTGTTTTAAGGCCACTAACATAAACTTCTATTTCCCAGGTGTCATTAAGCAGATAAGGTTTTGTCCCCGTTACTCCTCTCAAGCAAACTTTGAAAACCTGCTTTTCAGGGAAAACTTCCCCACCAGTTTAAAATAGTCAACTTTTTTTTCTTTTACTTACAAATTAGTACAAGAGGTTAAAAAGTTTAAAATCACACACACAAAAAAATTTTTTATACCAAGTATAGTTGCAATATGGAAATAACGAATTGCCAAATTTCTTAACCATTGTTCTTAAAATTTAACAGAGCTCTTTAAATCAACACAACAGACAGACAAGTCATAATCACAAAACAAAAATCACACAGATATAGGGTCACAATTACAATATTAAACAAACCATTTAACATATACAGACTAGGGACTATTCAGAAACCTTAGTATAGCCCTGAGGGAAGTTGTTGCAGCTCGAGAGCCTTCCTTTCCAGAAACCAAATGGAGCTTTTTAGGCTTCCAAGCCCCAGTTTGGTGCATTTCTCTGCCTTCACAGAGAATGCCCAGAGAACCAGATAGTGCCATAAGGCCCTCAGAACCAGAGTTGTGCCACTGGCACACAGAACCAAATAGTCACAAGTACACTAAAACACAAAGAGACAGTAGTCAAACAATTCCGGAACACAAAAGACAGACAACCAGCCAGGGCACTCCGACAGTGTCCTGTGGAGGCCCATAGGCATTACTATTACTGCATCCAGGGTAACCACCTACAATCCTTGAGTACTCACCCAGAAATAAACTGGTTCCCAGAATGCTCAAAGCCAATTGAGTCAAATTTATGTCTCCTCTCCTGTACGCAAAGGTGGATTACCGAGTTCTGAGGCCAAGCAACGTCTCTCGTTGACCACCCTCTAGAGCTGGTAACCCCCTTTGCCCTCCAGGGAAAGGGACTGGCTGTTGAACAGAGCCAAAGGCTATCTTGCTGGGAAGCTTCCAAATGAAGTACCCAGGCAAGGGAAAAACAGGGCAGCCAAAATAATGAAGTTTTAAGAGCGTTTATTGCTAGCTAGCAACTGAACTCCAACACCAACACAGGAGGGGTCAGTAATGAGCGGTCTCAGGGCCATATAGTTATAGAAAGAAGAGAGAGACATCAAAATGTTTCTTGATACATTTGTCATAATAAAGGAATTTCTATTCTAAACAGGAGGCAAAAAGTTATCACTCTAAGGAGGTCATTCTCAGGCAGCAGCAAGCAGCATTTCTTTAAGCTTATCAGGTTGTCAAGGTCTCAAGACTCTCAGGACAGTGCATCTGGGTTGTTAAAAATATCATCTGCATTAGGGAGTGAAAAACTAGTAATAGACTTCTAACTACAAAGATTTAGGATTATGCTTCTCATGGTTCCATTTTGGGGTGCTTTTCCACTTCAGTACCTATCACAGTCACAACAGAGGGGAAATTTTCTTAAAACTTATGATTGGGCATTCAGATCTTTAGGCAGGGAATGAGCTAGTCAAAGAATTTCTTGTTAACTTCAAGGGATATATGTATCCCTTATATATAATTAGAATAGATGTATGCAATTGGAAACAGAGGATTTGGCTGAATATAGAACAATTCTCTTTGAGGAGCTGACTTCTACAGTTAGTGCAGCTGAATTCAGGGCCATATTTGGGAAATCAAGATCATGCATGATTTCTGTGTAGTCCAGTTAGCTCCATCTTTCTTTGGCTTATCTTCCATTTGTAACACCATCTATAAGGAGGACTTGGTGAGAATGTAGGTGGCTGGTATACTCAGTGTAAAGCCAGCTCTCTACAGAAATGGCAGCCCATGTAAATATGTGGGTATGCCTTGCTCACGGTAGGTAAGAAAAGTCATCATAATATAGAGCAATAATAATTATTAATTTCTTTTTTTCCCCTGAGGCACTCAGGGGTCGCTAAGTGACTCACACAGCTAAGTGTCTGAGCCTGGATTTGAATGAGGTCCTCCTGAATTCAGGACCAGCACTCTATCCACTGCACCATCTAGGTGCCCCATCATAAAAATTTGTAAAGGAATACCAAAGCAAACAATTTATATCCCATAAGAATTCTTTGTAAAAAGGGAAAGAAAAAAATTAAAAGTTTATCTTCCTACTCCTCTTGTTCCCTGTTCCCAGCCCAGAAGTTTTTTCATTGCCCCTTTCACATCCTTGTTCCTTAGAGTATAGATAAGTGGGTTGATGCTAGGGGTTACAATAGTGTAGAAAAGGGTAAGGAACTTTCCCTGGTACTGGGAGTAACTATTGGCTGGTTGAAGATACATATAGATGATGGTCCCATAGAAGAGGGAAACAACTGTAAGATGGGAAGAGCAGGTGTTGAAAGCCTTCCTTCGCCCTTCTGCTGATTTGATCCTTAACACAGCCACAGCAATCATGCCATAGGAGATCAGAATCAGGGATAGGGGCATCAGGAGGAGGATCACACCAAGAACAAAGGCAAAGGCCTCAACCAGGGTAGTATCTTCACAAGCCATGGCAATGAGGGCTGGCATCTCACACAGAAAGTGGTTCACCTTATTGTGTCCACAACGTGCCAATTGCATGGTCTGGGGGCACATGACAAAAGCGTTAAGAAAACCACAACCCCAGGATACAGTCATCAGTTGTAGGCAGAGTCTCAGATTCATGACAATAGTATAGTGCAAAGGTCGGCAGACAGCAACATAGCGGTCATAGGACATGACACACAGGAGTACACATTCAGTAGAACCCAATACCATGTAAATATAAAGCTGAGAAACACAACCATGATAGCTGATAGTCTTCTTGGGACCCCATAGATTCCACAATAGCTGAGGGACAATGCTGGTAGTAAAGCAGAGATCCAGAAAGGAAAGGTTGCCTAAAAAAAAGTACATAGGGGTGTGTAGTCGGGAATCTGCAATTGACAACACAATGATTGTTATATTGCCGAAGAGAGTCAGTATGTAGAAGATTAATACAAAACCAAAGAGAATCATCTCTAGCCAGGGCCATTCAGAAAAACCCAACAGGATAAATCCCTCTAGTGAGCTGCCATTGGCCTTTCCCATCACCTTCACCACCTACCAAAGGAAAAGGAAAAAAATACATGAAAAAAAAGCAGTGAAAGTCAGAGTCCAAGCCTCCCTTTTCATCAGAATATTAAAACCACATATTTCATCATGAATATGTTATTGCTTTATTGAGTAGCTTCCCAAGGTAATTAAAGGGTTGTTTTTGTCATTAATTGGTTCATATCATTCAGAAAAGATCAATAGTTCTCAAAGTGTGATTCAGGTATGCCTGGAGATCCTAAAGACCCTTTCAGGATGTTCTCAAAATTTTCTATAATACTATTTTCTTAATAAAACTAAGATGTTTTGTTTCCTAATATATTAACAGATATATTAATGTAGGTTATAACCTATATAAACATAAAGCTCTTTGGAGAGTCTTCAATAATTTTTAAGAATATAAAGAGGTCTTGAGATCAAAAGGTTTGGGAATCACTGGACTAAACAATCCCTGAGATTTCTTTTAAATTTGAGATTCTTCAGCTACACCCAGAGAAGGAACACTGGGAAACGAGTGAAAACTGTTTGCATTTTTGTTTTTCTTCCCAGGTTATTTTTACCTTCTGAATCCAATTCTTCCCATGCAATAAGAGAACTGTTTGGTTCTGCACACATATATTGTATCTAGGATATACTATAACATATTTAACATGTATAAGACTGCCTGCCATTTAGGGGAGAGGGTGGAAGGAAGGAAGGGAAAAATCAGAAGAAAAGTGAGTGCAAGGGATGATGTTGTAAAAAATTACCCATGCATATGTACTGTCAATAAAAAGTTATAATAAAAAAATAAATCTGAGATTCTTTTATTCTAATAGGCTCCATTCTCCCTTGTACCTCCTCAATGTACCTGTCCCTGCAGAGAGAAAAGAATCACCAGCCTTCCCAACTAGGTATCCAGGACAGAATTATGCCCCTCCCCCTATTTAACATCCATTTTCTGGTCTGACTGTATAGAAGGAATCTTAGAAAGTATCAATCTCATTCCATAGGTGATTAAGCCAAGACACAGAGAAATTAAAGAACTTGCAAAACAAGACCCTAATCCTAGCTCTCCTGACTAACAGGATAGTGTTTTTCTGAATATATGACATTTGTCTTAGATCATGAATTGTAAAAGACTACATGTTCAGTATGAGTATAAAAGCAGCTAGCTGTTGAAAGGAAACTGATGATAAATGGGGGGTAAAGTAGGAGGGAAGAAGAGGAGGTAGCTATATTATTAATAACAATAGCATTGGATAAAGAGGTTTTCAAGATTTCAGCACTCATCAAAGCTGATCATCTCTGAGAATGAGTATGTAATAATATAATAACAATAAATAGGTAAGAAAAAATCAGATAAAGAATGAAGATACATAGAAATGGCTTTGCAGCAGAGGTCAAAGTAATGATCAAGGTCTCTTCTGCATGATAACTCTACAAATGTTTGAAGAAAGACATTTTGAAACCTCTTCCCAGTCAAGCCTTCTTTCTCTGAGCTAAATATCCTCAGCTTATTTAATTATTGTTTGTGTAGTGTGGTTTTTAATACTAATTCCTCCTTCTGTGGCTTTCATTTGAATATAGCCAGCCATGCAGAAGCTACATGTCCCTATCTCACGTGCATGTACTTTGACTCTAGTTAAGAGAATCTAATTATTCCAAGAAATGTGAAAATATGATCAGTAATGCTATTCTTTTCAAATTTATCTTTTACTCACTGACTCTTTGTTTATATTACTGATACCCAACCCATTCTATCTTCCCTTCTCTTTCTTCCCATTGCAAAAAGCCCAAATTGAATACCATTTCCTACTTTCCTGAAAACTGTGTTAAGTTCCTAGTTACTCTTGCATGGAACAGAAATGTTCCCTAGCATTCTAGGACATAATGCAACATAAAGGACTTTATTATAACAAAGGAGTAATTAAATTTATTATTTGAGCTTTTTCAGACTACAGACAAGTCTCAGATTTGCATGATATTACACGACAACCCTCTGTGTAATATATAATGTCTTTCCCCCTTAGATAGGAGTCCACCTATACTCATATACAATGCTGCTTAGAAATCTTAATAAAATTTGTGAAATTGTGATACTGAAGTAAAAGAAAGTTTGTTTTAAAAAAAGGAAAATTAGTCATAATCTAATACATATGATAGCACACCTAACATTTGTTTCATACTTTGACTTTTTCAAAGGGATTTCATTTCTTTTTCATGCCATCCTCACAATAGCTTTACGGAATAGGTAGGCATCTTTAGCACTATTTTACAAGTAAGGAAACTGAGATAAAGAAATATTTTTAAGTGACAGATATCTAGCAGTTATTTAAGTTATTTAGTAAACACAGGTTAAGGTTTGGGGATCCAAACACCATCTTAAACTCATTTTGCTATACTGTTCTCTTTTCTCTTTTCCTCTCTTATAGTTTTGTAGTTACCCAATGACAGCTACTAACCTCTCATTTCCAATCAGAGCCTTCACTAATTAGCTTTTAGTATTAGAAATTATCTTCAGCTAGTTGATTCAAATATGGAGATTTCTTAAGGCCAGTTTACTTAGTTCAGCAAGAAACTGTACCTCCAGCAAAATAGCGGTTTGGTCATGTATACTTATTGTGTATCTAATTTATATTTTAATATATTTAACATCTACTGGTCATC
This sequence comes from Sarcophilus harrisii, assembly GCF_902635505.1. NCBI lineage: Eukaryota > Metazoa > Chordata > Mammalia > Dasyuromorphia > Dasyuridae > Sarcophilus > Sarcophilus harrisii. Next base: position 349,676,188 of record NC_045426.1, read on the forward strand.
CTGCCATCTGGGGGAGGGGATGGGGGGTAAGAGGTGAAAAACTGGAACAAGAGGTTTGGCAATTGTTAATGCTGTAAAGTTACCCATACATATAACCTGTAAATAAAAGGCTATTAAATTAAAAAAAAAAAAAAAAAAGAAAAGAAAAGAAACTGTACCTCATCCCTAGCTATTCATCACACAAATGTATACCATTTTCTCATATGCAAATCACCCCATTAATTGAAAAAAATAAAGCAGTAAGGGATAAGGAAAAGAGCCCTGGATATGCCATTTACTAGCCATGTGATTTGAGGAGTCATTTAACATCTCTGTCTCACTTTCTACATCTGCAGAAAGAGAGTAATTATAATGCATTCACTATCTACTTCACACAGTTGTGAGCAAAGCACTTTGAAATGTGCTATGTGAAGATAGTGATAATAATAATAAATCAATGTACATACCATTGATGTTTACATAAAGCATTATAGAGCACTTAATATGTATCAAACTTGGCTTGAGTGCTTTACAATATTACCTCTTTTGCTTCTCACAAGAGCCTTGAGATGCATATGCTATTATTATTCCCATTTTACAACTGAGGAAACTGAGTAAAGTTGAACTGACGTGCCAGGATCATAACAAGTAAGGGTGCAAAGTTAGATAAGTGAACTCAGGTCTTGTTGACTTCAGGTCTTGTACTATCTGGCTATTTTCTGTTGAAACTGTATTTTGAACAAAGAATAGGATTGGTACTAGTGGGAAGGTTATGCTCTCTCAACAACTTGGTTGTATCTTTTTAATATCTTTCACAAGAAGCACTGGTTACAACTTCACCAAACTGGATATACCTGCTTTCACTCTTCCCTTCTGATGGAACTTGTGTTTGCAGTTTTTCCTGGATCTGTTTCTCTATTATAAGGTGAAACTCAAAAGCAAGAGGAAAAGTAAAAAAAGCCTCCTCTCTCTAGTAGCCCAACCTGAGACTTAGGTGAAAATATTCAAAGGAATTTCTATTGAATCCATTCCTTTTTACTTTTCCTCTTGCTTTTGAGTTTCACCTTATAATAGAGAAACAGATCCAGGAAAAACTGAAAAAAAAAGGGGGGGGTGGGGGTGGGAGGGGGTAGAGGGCGGGAGGAGAAATACAATATTCTATCTAGGGCTCCAGTTGTGGAGAAACATTCGTCATTCGTTTTCTCATCAAGCAAGTAACTCAGTGTTTGTTCCATATCTACTGACTTTAACCCAAAATCAGTCAGAAGCTTTGTGGATATTTAATTTCGTCTCTCTTTTAGTATCTGAATCTTCTGCAGGTGTCCAAATCCACAGAGAGGAGACTTGGGTTACTGTAGACAGAAGCACTCAATGCTTTGGCACTGAAGATAGAAGGGAATGACAGACAAGACACTGCATGAAAATAGTCCTCAATTAGTTCTAAGGAATTGAGGATTAGGAGAGCTTTTATAAACCTTGAAGAAGAAATGAAACTTTTTCTTCCACCCAAAACATTGAATTGCTGGAAGATCTTCAGGGAATGGAGGGAAAATAAGCTCAGTTTATTTACTCCACTGAGACTTCAAAAATCTTTGTTCTAGTTCAGCATCTGGCTCTTGGGGGAGAAATTCATCCAGAGGGAATCAAGCAAAAGTCTTCTATCCTGCACAATGTTGGAGGGTATTGTTGTTGTTTTACACCTAACAGAGCTAAGATTAGAGAATTTAATGGAAATCATTGCCAAGAATTTCCCCATTGTTTTAAATCTTGATCTTGATATGTGACCTTGGTAGTTATTAAATCTCTCTGCACTTCAGTTTTTATTTGTAAATGAATGTGTTGTACTAAATGATCCCTAAGATCTGTTCCTCCTCTAAATTTATGATCCAAAATTTAGAAATGGAAGCAACTTTAAGGATAAATTAATCTACCTCCCTCATTTTACAAATGAAGAAAACAAAGTCCAAAACTTTTTATAAGTTATCAAAGCAAGATAATGGCAGAGACAAAATCAGAATCCTGTACCTGACTCTCAGAGAGATCTTCTTTCTGCTACACTATGTTGCCTCTAGGTTAGGTACAATAGGATTTTTTATGCCTATGCAATTACAAATATCAGAATGTCTTCAATTATTAAGTTATTCAGCATTCAGTAAACCTAATGTCATAATGATTGCACTTTTTTTTTACTTTCATAAAAATGTTTTGATGTCATTAAAACATATTCCAAGACCTGGAACTAAGAAAGACATTACTTAGGCTTCCTAAAAGATATAAAGGTGATTAGGGAAGTGAGTTGGACTGCCTTATATCTCTCAAACTGTACTTCTTGCAGGAATTGATACAAGAATATAACTGAAACAGAAATTACTTATCAATTTGACCTGCACATGTTCAAATGCTAATAGTACAAGATGTCCCAAAAATCTTAGGGGAGTTTTAAGCTTTACCAATTTTTAACAAGTTTAAAACTACACTAAAATTTGGGAACATTCTTTATTTTAAGGTGATAGCTCCATTCCTTATATATTGTGCCCTCAGTGTCTCTTACACCTCACTCAAAGAGCCTCTCCTTTAAAAGTAGAAGTATTTCCAACCAAATAGTTGAATGATTATGTTAAAGTTCAGCTCCCAGCAGAGTCAAGATTAAGACATTAAAAGTTAACAACTTTGTTTGAACTACTCTAAAAAGTTTTCCACAATGACCACAGAAAAGGGGCCAAACTGAATTTTGACAAAGAAAGTGAAGAGAAAGTGACAATGAATAATTTTTCTAGATCAGAGCAGCCTAGGAAGATAGACAGAAGTCTGCAGACACTGGGGTACAGGATGGCCAGGACCACATTCCCTTGGAAGTAGCTGTGGTGGCAACACTGGGCTGTAATGGGAGCAGCTGTGGAAAGAATCAGCTTGCTCTCAAAGATGGCAAAGGGACTGAATACCAGAGAAAAGCAGCCAGGATATAATGATTACATATAACCAGATTGGAAACAGCAAGGTATGATATAATTGACTTGCATTAACAGTTTCTATTGATCTTTCCTCTGATTATAGAAGTCAGTCACAGGAGGAAAAAAATGCAGGGACATAACTATAACATAACAGAAGCAGTTAAAACTCAACCTTCAGCATATCAGAGGGTGGAGCTTTAAAACTGCCAAATCGCATTAACTATAAGCCCAAGAAATTTTACCTCCAATAACATATTTTTATGCCTAGTGCAATATTATCCCAAGTGTACTGCCTGCCCAAAAGAAGCTAATAAAAAAGTGAAATATATATTTTAAAAAAAGGAATCTTACTTTTAAAAGATATTATGGTAACAAGGAAGCTTAAAACAAAAAGACAAAATTTTAAAAGTTAAGCCAGGAAAACAGAAGAAAATATGAAATAACTCATAGGAAAAAACAACTGACCTGGCAAAACAAGAAGAAAGATAATTTCAGAATTATTGAACTACCTTTAAACCATGAACAAAAAAAGAACATAAACATCATATTTCAAGAAATTATAAGGAAAATTTATCTAGATATCTTAGAACCAGAGGACAAAATAGAATTTGAAAAACTCCATTAGTCACCTCCTAAAAGAAATACTAAAATGGAAAATCCCAGGAATATTATAGCCAAAATCCAGAGCTCCCAGGTGAAGGGGAAAATACAATAGCCAGAATTATTTACAACTCAATCAAATTGAACAAACCTGCCTTCACTTCTCCCTTCTGTTAGAAGTAGTGTTTGCAATTTTTTCCAGATTTGTTGTTGTTCCTCTAATGTAAGGTGAAACTCAAAAAGAGAAAAAATAAGAAAAATTCCTTTTTCTAGTGGCCCAGGTGAAGTTGAGATGCCCCCCCCCAAAAAAAAATAATTAAAATATTGTGGAGTCACAGTCAAGACTGCAAAAGATTTAGCACCTATGAGTACAAAATATGGCATATGTTATTCTAAAAAGCAAAGGAGTTAGGATTACAATTAAAAATAACCCAGAAAAATTGACTATAATCATAGAACAAAAAAAATGGATTCAGTGAAATAAAAGACTTTTAAGCATTACTGATGGAAAGACTAAAGCTGAATAAAAATTTTATATTCAAACACAACAGTCAAGAAAATAAAAACATAAATATGAACAAATAGCCATAAAGGACTGAATAAGATTAAATTATTTACATTTATATAAGGAGATGATACAAGTTACCAATAAGTTTATAATCACTTGATCTATTAGAGGGAATGTACTTAGCCAGAGGATATGGGAGTGAGTTATTATATCAGGATAATATCAAAATAAGAATGAAGGAATGAAAAAGAGTGATGCTTTGAGAAGGAGAACAAGAAAAGAAAAATAAGAAAAATTATCTCATAAATGAGACATCTAAAGAAAAGTTCATACAATGAAGAGGAAATGGATAATGCTTAATCACTGTCATATAAACTAATTCAAGAACATACATATATACACACTAAAGTATAGAAATTCATCTTAACTAATAGGGAAGTAGGAGGGAAAGGGGATAAGAAAGGAAATATAGATTAAAGGGAAGTCAGATTGAGAGAGATAGCAGTCAGAAAGCAAAACAAGTTTTGAAGAGGAAGTAAGGTTAAAAAAAAAAAAAGCAAAGAATAAATAAATAAATGCCTGTGAGACTGAATGGGATGAATTTACCCATAAAACAAAAGAGGATAACAGAATGTATTAGAAACCAGAATCCAACAATATATAGTCTAGAAAAAGCAAACTTGAAACAGAAAGACATAATATACATAGTTAAAACAAGAATTGTGAACAGAATAATAAATTCTCAGATGAAATAAAAAAAGGGGGGGGGGGGGAGAAAGCAGAAATAGTAAACATAATCTCAAACATACCAAAAAAAAATTAAGAGAGAAATCGCATTTGTTAATGAATCAACATGATATAATATATTAATATAATCATATAAATACTGAACATACATGTATTAAATGACATAGCATCCTAATTCTTGAAGGAAAGGTTAAATGAATGACATGAGGAAATAAACAATAAAAACTGTAAGTGGAAGATCTAAATTTACACCTCTCAGACCTGGATAAATCTAAATATAAAGTAAAAAAAAAAAAAGAAGTTAAGGAGGTGAATATACTTTTAGAATTGTTAGATGTAACAGATCTCTAGAAAATATTGAATGGGAATAAAAAGGGGTATACCTATTTCTCAGTTATGCATGGAACCTTACATTTGATAAATGTTCTTTGAAGCACAAATTAAAAATTAATTGGAAACTACAAAACTAGTAGTGACATTGCTAGATCAAAGAGTATGTACAGTTTTATGACTCTTTGGGCACAGTTCAAGATTGTTTTTCAGAATAGTTCACAAATCTACCAACAGTGCATTAGTGTCCAATTTTTTTCCATATCCACTCCAACACTTGTCATTTTTTTTCTCTGCCTTATTAGTCAATATGATAAGTGAGAGAACCTCAGAGTTGCTTTAATTTGCATTTCTCTTATCAATAATGATTTAGAGCATTTAATATGAGTATAAACAATTATTTTTCTCCTGAAAACTGCCTGCTCATATCTTTTGTCAATTTATCAAATGGGGAATAACTCATATTCTTACAAATTTGACTCAGTTCTCCATATGATTGAGAAATGAAACCTTTATTGAAGAAACTCAGTTTGTTGCTTTTCATATAATCTTGACTACATTGGTTTTATTTGTGCAAAACCTTTTTTAATTTAATGCAACCAACAAGTTAAAGGACTAAAGAAAAAAATGACAATAAAACTTTACTAGTGAAGGACCTCAATTCAGGTTTAAAAATATCTAACCAAAAAAATAAGAAAAATGTCAAGGAAGTGAATAAAATTTTAGAAGATTTGGATATCTTAGATTTCTGGGGGGAAAATTGAATGGCAATAGAAAGGAATACAACTTTTCTCATCAGTACATAACACCTAAATAAAAATATTAGGGTATTACAAACCTTACAACTAAATCCAGAAAAGCAGAAATATTAAATTCATTGTTTTCAGATCATAATAGAATAACAATGGCATTCAACAATGGGTAAAAATGAAATAATCTGATCTTAAAGAATGACCTGATCAAAGAACAAATCATAGAAATTACTGATAATTTCTTCAAACAGAATGACAATAATAAGACAACATACCAAAATTTATAGGATGCAGCCAAATCAGCACTTATAGGAAATTTCATATCTCTAAACAGTTACATCAGTAAAATAGAGAAAAAGCATATGAATGTATTTAAAAATTAGAAAAAGAATAAATTAAAATTTTCCAATTAAACAACAAATTGAAAATCCTAAAAACCAAAGGAAAGATTAATAAAATTGAAAATTAAAAAACCAATGAATTAATAAATTAAACCAGGAGGTGATTTTATGAGAAGCCAATATAAAGATAAAACATTGATTAACTTCATTAAAAGCAGAAAGAAAAAAAAATTCTTGTATCAAAAATTTTCCCCAGTTTTATACCAATAAACCTCACAATTAAGTGAAATGGATGAATATTTACAAAATATAAGTTTCCCACATTAAAAGGAGAAGCAAAATACAAGAGCTCTATTTTAGAAAAAGAAATTGAAGCCAGCAGTGAACTCCCTAATAAACACAAATGCATCCACAAGCAGATAGATACACACATGAATTCTATCAAACATAGTATTGTATAAAGTATTTAGAAAAATAGTTAAAGGAGACCTACCAAATACTAGCAAGAAGTTACAGCAATATATCACAGAAATCATACACAATGATCAGGTAAGGCTTGACCATATCAATAATAAAACAAATGTATCATTATAAAGAAAAAAGCTTTTATCATACTACAACACACAGAGAATTCATAAGAATCAATGGAGGGGTTTTTTTTTTTTTAACAAAATGATAAATAGCATTGATCTAAAACTATTAGCATCTTCCCAAAATATATCAAAAGTAAAGCAAAGGTGCCCATTATCACCACTATTCTTCAATATTAGAACGAGTGATAAGGAAATAAATTATCACTCTGCAGATGATATGCTCTACTTGGAGAATCCCAAAGAATCAACTAAAAAAAAATAGTTGAAATAATTAACAACTATAGCAAAATTAGAGAATACAAAATAAATACACGAAACCCATCAGTATGTATTACCAACAAAGTCCAAAAGCAAGAAAAGTGAGAGAAGTTTCATGTAAAATAACTAGAAACAATGTAAAAAAACCTGAGGGTTTATCAAGACAAATCTAAGAACTATATAACTACAATTACAAGACACTTTTTTTTCTTTTTTTTTTATTGAAGCTTTTTATTTTCAAAACATATGGAAGGATAATTTTTCACCATTGATCCTTACAAAACCTTGTGTTCCAATTTCCCTCCTTCCTCCCACCCCCTCATCTGGATGGCAAGTAATCCAATATATATTAAACATGGTAAAAATATATGTAAATCCAATATAGCCATAGTTATTTATACAAATATCTTGTTACACAAGAAGAATAAAATCAAAAAAGAAAAAAATGAGAAGGAAAATAAAATTTAAGCAAACAAAAGAAGTGAAAATACTATGTTGTGATCCATACTCAGTTCCCACAGTCCTCTCTCTAGGTATAGATGGTTCTCATCATCACAAGATTATTGGAACTGTCCTGAATCATCTCATTGTCGAGAAGAGTTACATCCATCAGAATTGATCATCACATAATCTTGCTATTGCTGTATACAATGAAATCCTGGTTGTGCTCATTTCACTTAGCATCAATTTATGTAATTCTCTCCAGGCCTCTCTAAAATTATCCTGCTGATCATTTCTCACAGAACAATAATATTCCATAACATTAATGTACCATAACTTATTCAGCCATTCTTCAGTTGATGGGCATCTGCTCAGTTTCCAGTTTCTTGCCACTACAATAAAAGGGCTATCCCAAACATTTTTATACATGTGGATCCCTTTCCCTCCTTTAAGATCTCTTGGGGACACTGCTGGGTCAAAGGGTATGCACAGTTTGATAACCTTTTGAGCATAGTTCCAAATTTCTCTCCAGAATGACTGGATCCATTCACATTTCCAGCAACAAGATATTAGTGTCCCACTTTTTCCACATCCTCTCTAACATTTGTCATTATCTTTTCCTGTCATTTTAGCCAATGTCAGAGTTGTCTTAATTTGCATTTCTCTGATCAATAGTGATTTAGAGCACCTTTTCATATGACCAGAAATGGTTTCAGTTTCTTCATCTGAAAATTGTCTGTTCATATCTATCACAAGACACTTTTCAAAAAAATAAAATCAGATCTAAATAATTGGGAAAATGTTGATTGCCCATAAATAGGTCAAGCTAGTATAATAAAAGTGACAATTCTACCTAAATTAATATATTTGCTCAGTGTTATAGCAACTACCAATTTTTTTTTTACAGAACTAGAAAATATAACAAAATTAATCTAAAAAAAATGGTCAAAATTATCAAGGGAATTAATGGAGAAAAGGTGAAGGGAGTAGTCTCCACTGTTTTTCTACTTTTTAAATTCATTGTTATGTTTTTTTTTCTATTTTATTGATGTGTTTAGAGATATAAAATTTCCTGGTATATTGTCTTATTATTGTCATTTTGTTTGAAGAAATTATCAGTACTTTCTATGGTTTGTTCTTTAATCTAGTCATCAAAACAATCAGTTACTGGCTTAGAAATAAAGTGGTGGATGAGTGGAATCTATTAAGTACACAAGTCATAATGGGTAATGATCATAGTAATCTAATGTTTGATAAGTTCCAGAAGTTTGGGATGAAAACTCAGTATTTGACAAAAACTCCTAGGAAAACTGGAAAGCAGTTCATCAGGAACTAAGTATAGACCAATACTTCACAGAATATACCAAGATAAGATATTCATAAAATGAATACATGAGTTAGACATAAAAGATGATATCATAAGCAAACTAGGGAACATAGAATAGTTTATCTGTCTGATTTATGGATAAGGGAAAAATTTGTGACCAAATGAGATATAGAGTACATTATATAATGTAAAATGGATATTTTTATTACAATTAAATTTAAAAGGTTTTGCACATATAAAACCAATGTAGCCAAGATTAGAAGGAAAACAACTTTCGCTGATAAAGGTTTTTTTTTTTCTCTCAAATATTTAGAAAAATGAATTAAATTTATAAAAATACTATTATTAAGGATGGACAGAGTGAAAGGAAAGATAGTAAGATAACAGGGAGAAATTGTATGGAAATACACAGTAATCATAACTGAAAAAAAGTTTACGGCAAATTTCTCTGATAAAAACCTCATTTCTGAGACAAATTTATAAGAATAAAAATCAGTCATTCCTTAGCTGATAAATGGTTAAAGTATATGAACAGGCAGTTTTTAGATAAAGTTTTCAAAATTATCTATAGTTGTATGAAAAAATGAGCTGAATCACTATTGATTAGAGAAATTCATATTAAAGCAATTCTGAGGTATAATTTTAGACCTCTCAGATTGGCTAATATGACAGAAGAAAATGGCAACTGTTGGAGGGAATATGGGAAAACTGGACCCTAATACATTGTGGTGAACTGATCCAACCATTCTGGACAACAATTTAGAACTATACCCAAAGGGCTATAAAAATGTGCATACACTTTGATCCAATAATATCATTACAATATTTATATTCCATAAAGGCAAAAAAGGAAAAGGAAAAAACCTATTTGTATAAAAATATTCATAGCAACTCTTTTTATGGTGACAAAGAATTGGAAATTGAGGGGATGTTTATCAATTGGGGAATGGTTGAACAAGTTGTGGTATATTATCATGATGGAATACCATTATGCTATAAAAAATGATGAGCACAATGCTTTCAGAAAAACCTGGGAAGAAACAATTTGCACGAACTGATGCAAAGTAAATTTAGCAGAACCAGGAAAATATTGCACACATGTCAACAATATTGCACAATGATTGATCAATTGTGAATAACTTGAATATTCTCATAAAGATCCAAGATAATTCAAAACTAGCTATCATGACAAATGCATCCACTTTAAGAGAAGGAAATGATGGAAGCAAGTGTATTGAAACATACTTTTTGATTTTCTATATTCTTGCTAAAACAAAATCTATTATGCTTCAGCTGAAGGGGGAAAACACATGATCTCAGATTAAGCTAACATGAAAAAAAAAACTAATTGCTTATCTTATCAATGAGAGGGGAAAATAGGATGAGTGATAGAGATTTTGGAACTCAAAATTCTTTTAAAAAATAATTCTATCAAACATTGAAAGAGCAAATAATTACAATACTATATAAACTCTTTGGAAAATAAAAAAAAAAACATATAAAGGAATCCTACCAAATTCCTTTTATGACATAAATATGACTTTTAAATACCTAAACCAGGGAAAACCTAAACAAAGACCCAGTTTCCTGAATGAATATTGAGACAAAGAATTAAATAAAACATTAGCAAGAAGATTTATAATAATATATCATAAAAGGCATAGTCTATAATTAGATTGGGTTTATGTCTGGAATATAAAGCTGGTCCAATATTAGAAAAATTATAATTGATGAAAACAATAACAATTTTTTTTTAAATGATGGGATTATTTCAATAGATGCAGAAGATTTTCTCCTTCACACTTAACAATATACAACACCTATTCCTATGAAAAACATAGAAAGTTTAGGAATAAATAAAGCTTTTCTTAAAATAATAAGTAGTTCTCCATGAGTAAGGGAGACACGAGACAGAGGAAGAAGTTTGGAACTCAAAATTTCAAAAATGAATTTTAGCATCTATTGAAAACCAAGAGCAAGTATTAACTATATGGGGATAAACTACAAGCCTTTCATAAAATAATGGGTAAGGCAAGAATGTCCATTATCACTATTATGATTCAATATTTCACTAGAAATGCTAGTTCTAGCAACAAAATAAGAAAAATATATTGAAAAAATTTTAAGCAGGACACAAAACTATCACTTTTTGCAAATTATATACTGTTATATACTTAGAGAACTCTAAGGAGTCAACTAAAAATGAAATAATTTTTGATACATGGCTATTGTAGAAATATTTTGCCTGATTTGATATTTGTTGCGAAGGAATGGAATGAAGGAAAATATTTAGAACTAAAAACAAAGTAAAATTTAACAATTGTTCTTCATCACCTCAAAATATAAGAAATGCTCCAAAATAAAGGGAGTTTTAAAAAAAGAAATATTCATCACAAGGAAAACCCTTACCATAGAGACTAAAAATAAATAAATAGGAAAAAATGACGTTCTAATAAATGAATAAGTCAGTCATATCCTTGTAGCAAAAGGGACTGTTCATTATGCTACAGGGATTCACTATTGTTGTTGTTGTTGTTTGTCCTTGTTTGACCATGACTTAAGGGAGTTGATACCATGACATATAAATAAATTGGATTCAAGTGAAGGAAGGTTCCTCCAGAGCCATCAGGGTCCATCTGCAAGATATACATCAAGACAACTGGAAATAGCTCTGGATGTGATAAGAGATCTTGGTCTTTTTAAGCTAAGCTCCTTAACAGATCTCAGTTTTGACTTAGGCAAAGATTAAGGTTAGGTAAGAAATAAAGTAGACAATGGCCTCTTTTACATAGTCAAACACACACACACACACACACACACACACACACACGCACACACATATGTAAATCTAAGTGGGGAAGTCCCTTAGGGTTTCTGACCAAAGCAGAAAAAATTGCTATTTACATTCATTCTGAGGCAATCAGTGTCCAAATGATGACCCATCCGATGCCTCGGATCTATTGTTGGTCAGTCAATAAAAGCCAGAATGATTTGAGTTTAAGGCATGGTCTTTGTCTGCAAACCCCAAGATAACTTCCAAGGATTAGTTTTGCCACACCTGAGGCCTCAAAGACCATATGGCTAGTTATTAACAGAGATGCAGCTCTGTGATGTAAAATGAAAAACTTCTTGAATGGCCAAGAGTATTTTTCCATCCCTATATCAGATTTACTCCTCAGAGGTTTCTGGATATCAGAAGACACTGAGATCCACTATTATCTCTAGAATCAAATATAAACCATTTTGTTGGTATTAAGATCTGGCTCAAATTTATCCTTTTGAGTTATTTATTTTACTCTTCTTTATACACTTTATGGTCCAACCAAACTACCCTCTTGTCCCTGACACATGACAATCCATCTTCCTTCTCTGTCCCTTTACACTGATTCCTTTGTCTCCTCTGCCTTGTAAAAATTTCTAGAATTTTTCAAAGATTAAATAGAAGAGAATCTTCATTTTTTTTTCAAATCTGTTCCCTTCTCCAGCTACTTGTGCCTTCCCCAAAACATTTCTTTATATTCACTTTGTATAATGATTGGTTTCAACTTCTATGTGTAAATGTTTTTCATGATTGTTAGAATGCTTACAAAGTGATAAGTCAGTTGCCTAATTTAGCATGGTACTTAGAAAATTCTCTAGCTCACTAATGTATTTAAGTACTCATTGGAGTTCACACTTTTGGGAGATTCACCAGTCAGTATTCAGTATGAGATTCACAAGTCAGAAACCCACAATCCCACTCTCTCAGAGGAGGAGTCAACCTTTGAGAGAGCATAAAAACAGCTGAGCTCAGTCAGCAGAGTTCATTTGAAAAGATTGAGAGGGGAATGTAAGTCAGTTCAGAAGAAGCCCACTCTCGGAGGCGGAGCGAGATTCATTCATCTCATCTCACACCACCCTGGTGGCAGGCTCTCCTCCTTCGCTTCTCCACTGAAAGATAGGCCTCTAAGAAAGCTACCCGGGCCCAAGGAAAGAGATTAAGACTTGGCAGAAGAAAATAAACGTTTGGATTTTATCAGCTGGCTGCATTTGAGGTGATTATTACTCTGAACTGAAATTAAGACTGCCTCCAGAAAACCTCCCCAATAAACCTGCCCCCAGAGAACCATCATATATTATAAAAAAGAACACCACACATGATAAAATGTAAGCTCTTTAAAGGTAGGTCCTCTTTTATTTTTGTCTTTGTGTCACCAAAATTAGCATAGTGCCTCTCATGTTGTAGACATGGTTTAGAATGATTGAATATAAGTTTGTAAAAAGATACAGAAGAAAAGAATACAATGAAATAGTAAATACTTCAGAAATGATCATGGGACAATTACAAGAATCCAAAATGATGTAGAAAGTCAACATAATAATTAAAAGAAGAAATAAAAATGGAAATTAAAATGGAGAATGGAGATTGGAGCTCTTAAAAAATTAAAAAGTATAAATAATTTAGAACAGACAATGGGAATTATTTTTTTAAAAAAATGTTTCTTATTTATTTCTTTTTTCCTTGTAAAAAAACTTTTAAATAATATTTTATTTTTCCAAGTACATGGAGATAGTTTTCAACACTTACTTTTGCAAAATCTTGTGTTCCAAATGTTTCTCCTTCTTTCTCCCCTTTCCCTCCTCAAGACAGTAAATAATGTGATATAGGTTAAACATGTACAATTATTTTAAACATATTTTCACATTCATCATGTTGCCCAAGAAAAATCTGATCAATAGGGGAAAAAAAAAATAAAGAAAAAAAAAAGCAAATGAACAATAAAAAAGTGAAAATACTATCCTTTGATCCACATTCAATTACTGTAATTCTCTTTCTTGGTGCAGATGGCATTTTCCATCACAAGTCTATCAGAATTGCCTTAAAATCATCTCATTGTTAAAAAGAGCTAAGTCTATCAAAACTGATCATCACATAATCTTCTTGTTATTGTTTATGATGTTCTCTTGATTCTACTCATTTCACTTGGCATCAGTTCTGTGATGCTCCAGGCCTCTCTGAAATCAACCTGCTAATTATTTCTTATAGAACAATAATATTCCATAACATTCACATATCATAACTTATTCAGCCACTCTCCAACTGATGGACATCCACTCAGTTTTCAATTCCTTGTTACTAAAAAAAAAATGGCTGCTACAGACATTTTTGTATTTACATATCCTTCTTCCTCTTCTATGATCTCTTTGAGATACAGACACTACTGGATCAAAGGATATTCACAGTTTTATAGTCCTCTAGGCTTATCACATTTTACCTCCCCTTTCTTCTTCCCTCAGTACAATTCCTTTTCTATTCCTAATTTTTTTACTATCACATTAAAGTCAACTTATTCTTACACCCTCTCAGTATGCCCCTTATAATTGCCTTGTCAAAGATACAGTTCTCAAAAGTTACACAAACCATCTTCCCATGTAGGGATATAAACATTTTAACCTTTAAAAATCATAGTTTTTTTTCCTTCCCTTTTTGCCTTATAGCTTTTATATGGTTTTAATTTTTAACTTTCATATAACCTATGTATGAAACTAATCAAAGCTATCTATAGTTATATGAAAAAATGCTCTAAATCACCATTGATTAGAGAAATACATACTAAAGCAACTCTTGAAGTATCATCTCAGACTTATCATATTGGCTAACATGACAGAAGAGGAAAAGGATAACAGTTGGAAGAAATATGGGAAAATTCGGACTCTGATGTATGGTTGTAAACTGATTTAATCATTTTTGAGAGCAATTTAGAATTATGCTCAAAGGGCTATAAAAATGTACTCACACTTTGGTCCAATAATATCACTACTACATTTATGTACTATACAGACAAAAAAGGAAAAGGAAAATAATATATTTGTATAAAAAAATTCACAGTAGCTCTTTTTGTGGTGATAAAGAATTGGAAATTGAGGGGATGTTCATCAACCAAGGAACAGCTGAACAAATTGAGATATATGATTGTGATGAGATACTATTCTGCTATGAGAAATAGCTAACAAGTTGCTCTCAGAAAAACCTGGAAAGACTTACATGAACTGATACAGAGTGAAATGAGCAGAACCAGGAAATACTTGTCTGTTTGGCAGTCTAGTTTGAAAAAGGACCTCAGTGTCTATTATCTTATCCTGCCAGGATATTCAGAATCTTCCTGAAATAATTCAAAAGGACTAATGACTAAGATGAGCAATAGATGCCCTTCTCCACCCCCACCCTCCCATACACACACCTTGTATATCTCAGCTCAAATAGAGTCAGCATCAAATGCTTTGTCACATGAAAGTAGCTTAATGGCATTCAAAATCTCTTCTTCAGTTGGAACTTCAGCTAGGAAAGAATTGACTTCAACCTGAGGTATATGGTCAATGGCTTCAACATTAGTTGATGATGGTCTAGTCTCAATATAATGAAAGTATTCAGCCTATCTCTCTACAAGTGTGTCCTTATCACTAAACAATATGGCTTCATTAGCACTATACAGTTGAGGTGCACCATAGGTCTTTAGCTATAAATAGTCTTCAGGGCATCATAAAAGCACTTTGGCTTATTACTATCTGCATAAATTTAAATTTCATCTACCTTTCTACTGAGCCAAGAATCGTAGATTTCTAAGCTTGTACTTTATTTCTGATGAAATTAAATGTCACCTTCTTAGAGATAGATGAACCATCCTGTTGGTTCTTATTTTAGATATAATGGCTTTTGAATTTCCACATTATTTTTGTCAAATTAGTCCTATTGTTTGCAAGTGTTCTGATCCAGATGAGCAAATATAATGATTTACACTAAATTGCTGAAAAGTTTTCTGCTCCATTTTTGCCAACTATATGTTGGTTCAACTTTCCCTTTAAGTTAGCAATGAAATGTTCATACTCAGAGAAGCACTGTAATTTGCTCACATTTATTCTTCTTGTAGTAATTTTGCCTTGGGGACACTGCTTTTTGCATGTGAATATTTAGCTTGGAGAGAGAATAAATCTATGATTAGTCAGCATTCTGTGCCATACCTTGCAGTAGTCATTCTCATGTCCTGCCTGTCTCTTCTCCTTACAATGACATAATCTATTAAATGCCAATATTGGCTATCATTAGCTGAAATTTTATTGCATTTAGGTAAATGGAAGATAATGTTGGTGATGGGAAGGTTAGGAAATGTACAATTCTTCAGTAATAAGTGATTATTGTTATTTCTAACTCCATTCTTCCCAAAGATTGCCTACCATTTCTAAAAGTCTGAACTCTAGGATTGAACTTAGCCAGAAACTTGTCCTCTTTTGGCACATTGATGATACGGGTCTCCCAGGTCTTCATAAAATTCTTCTTTGACCTCAGTAGGGTTCATCTTGATGGTGACATGACATTGTCCTGCAAGTGGCAATCACATTGCCATGAGCCTGTTGTTCACTGCCTTTGGTAAGCATGCCAGCTTGTTGACTAGATTAGTTTTGACTGTAAAACTTACACCAGCTTCACAGAACTCATCTTCATTGGAGCCCTTATAGAAAAATGTGTATATAGCTCCAACTTCAGTAAGCTGGCTTTCATTTGGCAGTCACACGCTGAGTTCTCTTGCAAAAAAAGCTCTTCATATTTTATCTTGGATTTTGTGTTGCTTGTTTATGAACACATTTCCTGTACCAATAGTGAAAAGGATCATCTTTGCAGAAATTTTTATACATTTTGGTGTGTTTTGGCCACACAATGGGATCCCCACCTGCTTCAGTAATCAGGCCAGGTTTGGATAAACAGACAACTTTTAGGGCATCTTTTCTAGCCCATTCCTTACACCAGGATGTGAGTGGTACAATCTTTTAAAAAGGCTTCTCAAATAATCAGGGGACAGCTGAATCCCTACTGCTTACAGTCAGAAAATGATCCTACAGCCTGGGTCACTTGTGTGCATGATTGTGACTACAATTCCTAGTGTATCTATATCTGCTGCTTCATCAATTGCTTTTTACCACAGGACTTTGAGATGGGTAAAAATGGTAAAATGGTATGAATGGTATCTTTTGATTCATGCACAAATTGGATTTAAGTGAGGCAGAGTTGCCATACCCCAGTAAACCATTTCGTGGTCAGAGGTTCCAGTCTTCCCTGAACACACCCTATATCCCATTTCCAAGGAAATGGATACAAGAGTTATTTGTATGGCAGAACCACAAGACTTGACAACTGATTAGATACAATGGAGAAGAAAAGTGTCAACTGGATTGAAACTAGCCTCTAATCTATGGGTGGCTGGAGCCAAATAAAATAGGCCAGAGACAAGAGGCAATGATCAAATGGAAGTTTAATTAATTTTAGAGAAAAATGCTTGCAAGCAGAAGTCCCTCTTTCTCCTCCCAGAAAGAGGGCTTAACATTCTGGAGCAAAGGCATAGCTTTTATATACATTAAAAACAAAACAAAATAAAAAACTACAAGTAGACTGGATCATAATACAAATATTCTTAGGTCTTGAGACAATATAGGCATTCTTGAGTCCTGTGGGAACAGCTTATTGTTCAGAAGAGCACAAAACTGGAATTATCAAGAAAGGGATTGTGAGCAACTCAAGAAATGTGATGGATGCCTCTTAGATCCCTGGGAGCTCTAACAAATTTAAACAGATATTTAATAATACAAAATACTTCAAGGAATACTTGGTGTTAGTAAGAATACTACACATCCAAAATGAAAAGAATTGCTGTTATGCCAAACTCAGGGCATACCCTGTTTGCTGGGCATTAGCTCCTGGAAAGAGAATGTTTCCAAATATCTTGGAAAGAGTGAAGAATCAAGTTTAGCACTAAGTTTGTTAATCTGGATAACTAGAAGGATAATGGTCCCCTTGACAAAAATTAGGATATTTTGAAAAGGAGTCCTTTGGGGAGGATGATAAATTATTTTGAACAAATTTAATTTTAAGTGCTTGCAAAACATTCAGAATGTCCAATAGGCAGCCAGTGATATTGAGAGCAGAACTCCAGGAAAGAGACTAGGGCTGGATATAGATTGTTGAGTTATATACTTAAGAGAGTGATCTCAGGGAAAGATCTAACAAGCAGCAGAGTGGGATATTGGGAAAGCAAAAGTCAGAGAGAAAAGTTACAATGGGAAAGCTATAACTTAGAGTTACAATGGTCAGGAAGCATCTCTTGACATGAAGGACTGAGAAGAGTATCTTGGCAAATCCTGGTTTTCCCAAACTTATGTAGAGGTTATTGAGACTCTCCTGTGGCAGGCATGCACCAAGTCCTCAAACCCATTTAGATGAGAACGTTTATGCCTTTAGATGATTAAAAAGCTGCATAAGGGAAGCAAAGACTACTTTGTCTCTTTTTAGGGAAAACTAATCCCCAACACAGAAAGAAAGGAGGAGCAAGGGCCTTCATGTTGGTAGGAAAATACTGGAAAGTATCCTATTACAGGATCAAGTAAAAGTT
This sequence comes from Sarcophilus harrisii, assembly GCF_902635505.1. Lineage (NCBI taxonomy): Eukaryota > Metazoa > Chordata > Mammalia > Dasyuromorphia > Dasyuridae > Sarcophilus > Sarcophilus harrisii. The sequence continues at coordinate 349,694,434 of NC_045426.1, forward strand.
CTTGGCTCCTGCTTCCCTGTTTACCCAACTTAGATGAGGAAACATAGCCTGTCTTGCTGACTCGATGACTAATGTTACCATAATGATGCAAGGGAATCTGCATCTACAAAAACACAAAGCCACTGTATCCTCCTCCTCTTCCTCTTCCAAATGTGTTCACCTTTCTTTAAACATTTAGTGTAAACACTGCTTATCCGGGTGAATGATTGAGAATCAAGTTGTGATGGAGCAATTGGGAGAGTAGGGTCCTGGAAGAGAAAAAAAAAAGTAAAATTGCAGTATTTTGTCAGAGTATTATTATTATTATTATTATTACTATTACTAGAGGCACAGGGCTATAGAAGAGAGCTATTGTTTTTTTTTTTTTTTTTAATTTCTCAGAGCAAAATAATTATTTATATTGGGGTCTGCCAGTGCGTGGATCAAGGAAATAGACTGGTTGTCACTGGATCTCTAGTTTTTCTCCCTAATTTGGTTATTGAGGAAAACCAGTCCCGAAAAGGAGAAATGAGCAAGTGGCTGGAAAGAGTGAAACCATGGAGTGAATACAAATCTACCTAAAGGTGATGTGTGTGTGTGTGTGTGTGTGTATTAATACTTATAACATATATAATAGGGATTCTGAATTTAAACAGCTCACCCATACATGCATAGATACATATAATACAACAATCCTCTCATTTTACAGATAAGCTGAGGCCCAGAAAAATGAATGCACGTGTTCAAGTTCACATTTGTAGTAAACAACTGGACTTTGAAAGGATCCCAATCTTTCCTCTGCCTTAAATTATTCCGCAGGATGACAGAAGATCAGAGAGGTGCCAGTACTTATAGGTGGTCCTAGAGGAACCCGGAAGTTCGCGGCGGCAGGGCACGCGGTCCCGCCTCTTCGGCCTGGTCACTTCCTGTCCATTGTCTCAGCTGCGGCTTTCGCTGTCCTTGGTGTGCCCTGAGCTTCTGGGTCCCAGAGAAAGGCAATAGACACCGCTATCACGAATCGCTGAGAGGTGGAAACCCAGCTGGGGGGCCACGGCCTGTGAGTCCGAATCCGGGGGATGGAAACGCCAGCCCCCTGGGGCGGGGCCGGGCCCAGCCTCCTATCGGGGATGGACGAGGCCCGGCGCTGCTGGGTTGAGACTGGGGCTGGAGCCGGTGCTGAGTTAAGGGATGCGGGATATGGATGGGGAACGAAATAAGGAATAAGGTTTAGGAAGACGGGATGCCTGGAATCTGCAGTAGGCGGGGTGAGGACAGTGGGAGAACATCTTAGTGCCAAGGAACGAGCTGGGAACGCAGGCGGAGAATGAATGAAGGAGCTGGGGCCAAGTGCAGGGTCAGGCTCCCGGACGTGGGAGCTGGAGAGACAAAGGTGGATGTGGGGAATGGAGGTGGGGACTGAACAGTGCCTGAAACCTGGAGATCTGGGATTAAAGATCCACGGAAAAGTTGGAAAGCTTCCGAAATTTAAGGGTTTATGGGAAACAATCGATAGGTTTTCACTCAAGACAATTAGGGCTTGAAAGAAGAGCTAGAGGCTAGATGTTTGGCCTGGGGAAACAAGAGATTATTTATACCCTCATCTGCTATGTATATTCCTTCTACCTGTGATATAATTTTTAAGAATTAAAGGTGTCGTCTTCTTATGCCCAGGGTTAAACAGTTTAACTCATTTTCTTTACCCTTTTTACCTTTTGGGGGGTTTCTCTTAGGTTTTGATATTGGAGATGTAATTTTTTGTGCAGAATTGAATTTTGAACAGAATTGTTCGCCTTATGAAAGCTTAAAAACCTATTTCATTGAATGACAATTTTTTTTTCCCCTTGCAGTATTATGCTTAATTTTGCAGGGTAGGTGATTCTTGGTCATAGACTTAGCTCCTCTCCCTTCTAAAATATGTTCCATGATGCTTTATTCTTTAATGTTGCAGCTGCTGAATCCTATGTATTCTTGATTGTGACTCCCCAATAACTGAATTGTTTCTTTCTGACCAGTTCAGTATTTTCTCCTTGAAGTTATAGTTCTCTAATTTGACTATAATTAGTGTTCCTTAAAGTTCTTATTTTGCCTACTTTACTCTCCAGTTCTAAGATATCAGGGCAGTGTTCCTTGATAGTTTCTTGAAAGATAGTGTTTAGACTTTTTTTTTCTTTTTTTTTTTTAAATTATAGCTTTTTATTGATAAAACATATGCATGGGTAATTTTTCAACACTGATCCTTGCAAAAACTTGTTCCAACTTTTCCCCTCTTTCCCTCCACTAGGTGGCAGGTCGACCCATATATGTTAAATATGTTAAAGTATACGTTAAATACAATATATGAATACATATTTATACAGTTATCTTGCTTCACAAGAAAAATCAGATTTAGAAAGAAGATAAAAATAACCTTGGAAAGAAAAACAAAAATGCAAGCAAACAATAACAGTATAAATGCTGTTGTGGTCCACACTCATTTCCCAGTGTTCTTTCACTGGGTGTAGCTGGTTCTGTTCATTACTAATCAATTGGAAATGATTTGGATCCTCTCATTGTTCAAGATAGCCACTTCCATCAGAATTGATCCAGAATTGATCTAGTATTGTTGTTGAAGTGTATAATGATCTCCTGGTTCTGCTCATGTCACTTAACATCAGTTCATCTATGTCTCTCCAAGCCTCTCTGTATTCATTCTGCTGAGGACCTTCTTTTGATTATGACTTTCAGGCAGTCCAATGATTCTAATTTTCTCCTAGATCTACTTTCTAGATCAATTGTTTTTGACCTAGAGGTATTTTACATTTTCTTCTATTTTTTCATTCTGTTAATTGATTCTTAAAGAATCATACTTCTGCTTGCCCAATTCTAACTTTTAAGGAGTGGTTTTATGCAGTTGACTTTTGTACTTTTTCATTTGGCCATTTGTACTTTTGAGGGAGTTGCTTTCACTGGATTTTTGTATCTTCTTTTCCATTTGGCCAGTTCTACTTTTTAAGCAGTTATTTCTTTTTCCAAACTTTTTTTTTTCATAATGCTCTTGTATAATTCTCATTTCTTTTCCCAATTTTTTTCTATCTTATGTTAGTTTTAAGTTCCTTTTTGAGTTCTTCCATAAGTTCTAGTTTTCCCTTTGGTGTTTTAACATTGTTGTCCTCTTCTGATTTTGTTTTGATCTTCCCTGTCACTACAATAAGATTCCATGGTCAGGTTCTATGTTATTTTTTTTTTTTGGGGGGGGGGGAGTGGTTACTTTTAACATTCTTTTAAATTTGTGCTGTGCTCGCTCCTGGGTGGAAGGGGCACTGTCTCAGACTTCTTGTGCCAGTGACTATAAGCCCTAAATACTGGTACTGTACTAATGTGTGCTGAGGGGTTGGTGGGATGTTTCTGTATGTCTGCAACACTAAACTGAATTGTGAGATGGTCTGGCATCTGCCCATTTGCCCAGGGTTATGAAGCTGGAGACTGGTGTTCATGGTTGCCTGTTTATTTAGGCACTTGTAAGATTGGAGCTACCTATTTGCCCAGCACTGTACTGAAGTACGTGGAGGTTTGGCCAGTAAAGGATACTTGTTTGCCCAGAGCTGTCATTTGTTCCAAATTCTTAAAAAACAAACAAACAAACAAAAACCTCTCACCTTCCATATTATTGCTAAACTCTGTTAATTCTGGCAGTTTTGTTGACTGTATATTGTGTGCTTCTCTGCACTCTAATTTACTCTTTGGTTCTAAATATATCCATTTCAAAGGAAAGGAGATTGTGCAGTGGGACAGTTGTCTGGAAAGATAAAGTGATACCTTTAAATATGTGACACCTTATGTCGTCCCTTTGAATCCTGGGAGAATGAATGGCTTTCACTGTAGAGAATTTCAAGGGAATTGATATCTTTAGAGAACCATTACTTGGGTAGATGGAAAGATGTTAGCACTGTATGGGTAGTGATTTACCCTACTGACCTACTGGAAGGCTAAGGGAGATGCTAAAAACAGGTGAAGTGAGATAGGTTGTGGTCTCTAATGAGCATTGACTGACACGTCCAGCCTTCTCTTTTTAGAAGCAAATAGGAGAATGTATAATCACTAAAATGCTCCACCATTCTGAGCATCCTATTTTTGGGATGTTTCTGGCTAAGTTCTTTTCAAATGCAATTCAAGTTGGATGCTATACTTGTGTATTTCTCTTCTCCATGAATTTTCCCTTTTGTGAAGGCCCGTTCTGTACAAAATAAGTTACCTTTAGTACCAAAATGAGTTTACCTTCACCATTGGCCCTTAATTGCTACAGACACTGGTGATAACTTTACTTAGTGCCTTTGCCCCTAATGAAAGATACATTCTAAAGGCAAAGAGAAGTAAACAAACAAATGATCTAAGCTATGGCAAATTTCCCTTAGATTGAATAAAGGTGAATTAAGTGCCCAAACCACCAAAAATGAGAAGATACATTATTCCAGGAGCCAAAAATTTTTGAGGACATGGCAATCTACATAGCAGGAGAAGAATGTGGACAACTGGATCCCACCCAGAGGGACTGCTACCAAGATATTCTGCATAAGAACTATGATAATAGAATTTCTCCAGATCAGAATTTCTACTTAGATTCTAAATTCACATACATGAAAATAATTGCCCATTCTCTTCCCTTCCAATTTTGGAAGGGAAGAGAATGGGCAATTATTTTGTAAAACTTTCCCCTTCTTTCTCCCTCTTCTCGTTTCATTTTCCTTTTTTGTGTCTCAGGTAGACCAGTGAACCTCTTAGGCACTACTTGTATTAATAAAACTGAAATTATCCTTTTGGCTAACATTTAACTTGCTGCTAGGGATAGTTTTTTGAACCTTTAAGTTTTGCAATTGGATTTAAACAACTAAAAATATAGCTGAGAATGTCTGTACTTGGGATAAAAAAAATAGGAAAAGCACCTTAGGTGTTGAAGTGGAGGAGATGAGAAGAGACAGACTTGGGGACACTATTTTGAGGAGATCCCTGTTCATCTTGTATCTATCAGACTGACATCATTTATTAAGTACTTAATATATGCAAATCTCTGTGGTAGATGCTGAGAATCAAAAAAAAAAAGTTTCTATTGCTGAGGAGTTTACATTTCTATTGGACAGTGTATGTGTGTATATGCAGATACATGAATGCACACAAAAAATACATAAGCACACATATGTAGTATAGCATGACATATTAGAGAATCTATCCTGAAGCCAAAAGGATCTAGCATCATGTTTTGGCTATGTGATTCTGGGCAAGTTGCTTAACTTTTAAATTTTCTTCATTAGCACTTTGTGCTTTCTGCAGGAGGCTCAACCCCTTAAACTGCTAGTGTTTTTCTCTCACCAGTTATCTTCCAAGTACCTTTGTGTATTATTTTCATGTTGTCATTAAAATGTGAACTTTGTGAAGGCAGGGAATGTTTATGTCTGAATCAGCAGTTTTTAGCAGTGTCATCCATAATTTTTAGCACATCATCCATAATAAATGAATATTGATTGCTTGATTGACAATCAATTATAGTAGTAAGGAATAAGAAGTGGCATCTCTAAGCCTTGAAGGAAACTAGATTCTGTGCATGGGAAAGAGCCAAATTCAGGCTCTTGCTATTCCAGCAAATGCACTGCAGAGTATGTGAAAGATAATAATGTGAAAGAAGCCTAAAAAGTGGGCTGGCTTTCTTTTAACCTAGACAACTTTGAAGATTTTTTAGTAAATTTATTCCTTGGAAGTTCTTTGGCAACTATATGGAGATGTTTAGAGAGAGGAGAAACTAGAAGTTGGATGTCCAATTAAAGAAGAGGTGATAGATGCAAGAAATGATTTCTGAAGTTAGAATCTTAGAAAACTTGGCAGCTGATTGGATGTGGTTGTTGATGGACAAGAAAGAGTCAAAAATAACACCAAGATTAGGATGTAAGATGACTGGAAGGATGATGGTGCCTGAGTGGACAAATAGATTTAGGAGGGGAAGACAATGAGTTCTATTTTTGGGGACATGTTAAGTTTGAGATGCCTACAATACATCCAGTTGGAGATGTCAACAAGCATTTGATAATGTGGGACTAGATCTCAGGAAAGAGTTTAGAATGGATTTACATATTTGAAAATCACAAAGAAATAACTGAACCAATAAGAGCTGATAAAATCATTAAGGTCAAAGGGGAGAAGAGGGACTAATGAAGTAGTACTGGGCTATAAGATATAATGAATATGATGAACACATCATATTCCACATAATCCAATGATCTGAGAAGCAATGATCAAACAAAGAGAAAGAGAACTAGCAATTAGCTATGTCACAGAAATAGTAAGTATAAAAGGTAAGATTTGAACCCAGATGCTCTGATTCTATATAGTTGCTTCATAAAATATTCATGTGCAATTAAAAAACAATATGAATACAGAGAAGTAGTGTCACATAAATTGAGGAATGAGAACATACAGGAGGAGGTAACCAATAGTATCAAAAGCTTCAAGAAAGATAATAAAAGATGAGGACCAAGAAAAAAACTTCAGATTTATCATTGGTAACTTTGGAGAGTGTGAGTTTAAATAGAAAGAAAATGGATAAAAGTAATGTAGAGAGTTTTTCCCAAGACTTTGTGTGTGTGTGTGTCTGTCTGTCTGTCTGTCTATACACACATACAGTATAGCATGATAAAATAAATAGAAAGCCTGCTTTGAAGCTTGGAAAAACTCAGGGTCAAGTCTTACCTCTGAAATGGCTATGTATCTTATCTATAAAAAGTAGTAGTGTTATAAAATGATAGCTTAAAAAAAAAAAAACTGAGCTGATTATTAGGCCATGTGTAAACAGCGATAGGGTGTGTGTGGAAGAGTGCCAATTGTGCTTTTCCACATGTCTAACCCTTTCTTTTCCTTACTTCCTGTTTTTAGAACAAAATTCATCTTTTAAAAAAAATTGTTATCCTTTGTTTTTACATCCTATATTTTAAAATTTTTCCCTTCTTTTCCAGTTATCCATACTTTTTAATAAAAAAATAAAAAAGGGAGGAAGTTTCACCAAAACTAACCAAGATTTCAAAAGTCTATTAGTGTTCCATATACATAATTCCCTACTTCTTCTGTATAAAATCAGAGTTGAGGTACACAAAATGCAGTTTCAGCATTTTTGTTGCTTTTCTTTCTGTTTACATTACATCTACAGTTACATTTACATCGTCATATTTATGTTTTCTGTGTTCTGCTTGCTTAACTTTTAAAATCATATTTAAGTCTTCCTATGCTTCTCTATATTCATCATATTCATTGTATCTTATAGCCCAGTAGTACTTCATTAGGCAACTCTATATAGTGGAAAGAAATTACTCTGAAATCAGAGCAGCTTGGGTTTCCACATCTTTTAAATTAAAGGGCTGAAAGAATTGAATGTGAAAGAAGTTAGAAAGAGCAAGATTTGGTAACTAATAGATTATGTAGAGGGAGAACAAAGAGTCAAAAGTAATGCTAAAATTAAAAATCTGGGAGGTTAGAACGATAGTGGTGCTTTCAACAGAAATAGTAGTTTAGAATTGGGGGGGAGGGGAGAATGATAATTTTGGGCATAATGGAGTTTGAAACACCTCTAGGATATCCGATTGGAAATGTCTAATAGGCAACTATGTGAAACTAAAGTCTAGGGGAAAGGCTGGGACTAATGTCATTGGAAAAAAGAAATCCTAGGATAGAATGTTGAATACCCACCCTTAGGAGGTATAATATGAATGATAAACTAACAAAGGAGATAGAGACAAGTAGGAAACCATTCACAGATTAGCCTCAATTTATCTTTTTCACCTTGGGCAATGGCACATTATTCTGTCCCATATATTAAATTTTTAGCATACAAGTCTTCTCTAATTCTTCTCACAAGATGCTTCCTCCTGAGACTGAATTTTCATTCACCATCTTCATGCCTGGAATGTACTGATGTCCTCATCTCCATCTCTCTTCTTTCATGATATTCAAGCACCACCTTCAAAGAAATAAGAAATTTTTCCTGATTCCTTCAATCACTAGTGGCATTCTTTCTAGACTACCTTGTATTTACATACTTAAGTACCTACTATGTTCTCATTAGGATAATAATAGTTCTTATAGAATAAGTATAAAGAGAAGAAATATACAAGTACGGAAATACAAGGTAGTCTGGAAAGAATGCCACTAGTGTGGCAAAGAACAAGAAAAAAAGCATGTGGCCGTATTTGGGAAAGGATATTAAAGATCAGAGTTGAAAAAGAACATAGAAGTCAACTGGTCAACAAGTAATGATTAAGTGCCTACTATGTTCTCATTAGGATAATATAGAATAAGGATAAAGAGAAGAAATATACATTTATTTTTCTTGTTCTTTGCTACTATAAGAAATATTGCTATAAATATTTTGGTGTATATGAGGCATTTCTTTTTATCATTCAACTCTCTAGGGGCAATGCCTAGCAGTAGAATCAGTAGATTAAAAGGTATATACATTTTCATCAGTTTCTTAGCACAACCGCTTTCTATAAATTCAAGCTCCACCATCATTAAATTGAGTATCTATCTATCATCATCTTTCCCAATTTGTAAAACTCCAGTTTTAAAAAGGATTTTAATTTGGGTGAACTGGAACATTCTTTCATATGGTTAATAGTTTTCAGTTCTTTTGAGATTTCAAACCTTCCCTTTTCACACTGATGTTAAGTGAGCCCAACAGGCACCTAAGACTTAATGGTTTCAATCTCAACATAGGTAAGGGGTGGAATTTTAATGGCAGTTCATTCAGGTGAATAAAATATCCCTCTCCCACTTCAATTTATGCACAGGTAGGTATTGGGGTTTATCCATTCAATAGGCCTCTGTCTCTTTCCCAAATCCTTTAGTCTCCAATCTACTACAGGTGTAATTGAGGAGAAACCTGACTTTATTCAGATCTACCACTTAGCAGAGTAACTTCCCATTCCCCATTTAGAGTTTGGGAACTACATTGTATCCCTTCCTGTGTCCCATTCCTAAACTCCTAATATTTAATTGCAGAAAAAGTAGGCAGCTGGCTTAGACCTCCTTAGACCCTGGCAAAGGGATAATCCCAGTTGGATAAATGGCAGTGGTTGAACAGTGCTCATCAGAGGAACCCAAAGTATTACTATTGTACCCTTCCCATATCATTCTCCCTTGTTGAAGCCCAATACCAGTTGTACTTCTGGGCCTAGAATATTGCTTTGCTTTTGTGTGGGTCTAGAGTGAAGTACATGTTTCAAAAGGCTGTGAATGTGAAAATGAATAGGATTTCTCCCCCCTCCCAAGGCAATTGGGGTTAAGTGACTTGCCCAAGGTCACGCAGCTAGGACGTGTTCTGTCTGAGGGCAGATTTGAACTCGGGTCTTCCTGACATCAGGGCTGGTGCTCTGTCCACTGCACCACCTAGCTGCCCCATGAATAGGATCTTGACCTTAGCAGCAACCCTGAGCAATCCTTGATCCTCTCTTCCAATTATGGGTTCATAATTTTCCTCCAAGAAGTCTTCCCTAATTAGCTCTCCTTTGTTCATGTCAATTCACTAAAATATTTATTTGATGTTCCAGGCACTTCTAAGGGATAGGTATAACTAATAGTCCCCACTCTTCAGGAGCTATTGAGGAAAATGTACACAAGAAACTTGAATAACAATACAAGTGGTACAATGGTTAAGAGCAATGGAAACAGGAATAGCTGGATTCAAATCCGGCTTTGGACACTACCTACTTGACTTTCAAGTAAGATTTTTAGATAAAGATTTTGGTATGCACTGTTATGAACTGGGAATGTAACATATCATTACTTTGCCAGCTGTCTTACCTTCCCGATTATGTCTTAGAATATATTTACATGTGCTAAATATAAACCAGCTTCATTATAAGGAAATGACTAATTAGCACAAAGATTTTACACCATGTCTTAAAAATTGTTGAAGCAAATAATCTCAAAGTTGAAATTAGCATAATTCCCTTGATCATTTTCTTCACCCTTAGCTTAACCCTCTTGTTACCCAATTTCAGCAGAGTGACTTTAGTTGATTTCTTTTCCCATTTCTCCAGGTTTAGAACTTCAGCAAAGAGATAGTACAGAGAGCATCTTGAAGAAGTTCCAGAAATGAAAGAATCTTCCAGTGGGTCTTTGGCAGAATCTGACATAGGTATAACTCAGCGTCTGTCTCATGACTGGGATAGAGTTGATGGTGAGACCAAAGAGCCCAAGTTGGAAGAACAATTTAAGATGCCACTGATGGAAGGAAAAATGGGTAAATCCAACACCCCAACAAATTTTCCTTTCCAACAAGGAAAATTAATTGGCCACGAGAGACCTGAAACAGAGGAAAAACCTTTTAAGTGCCTGGACTGTGGAAAATGCTTTGGCAGAAACACTCATCTCAGTCTCCATCGGAGAACCCACACTGGTGAAAAGCCCTACAAATGTGGGGATTGTGGTCGTTGTTTCAGTGATGGTTCTGCTCTTATCCGCCATCAGCGGATACACACAGGTGAAAGGCCTTATAAGTGTATAGAGTGTGGAAAATGCTTTGGCCGCAGCTCTCATCTGGAGCTGCACCAGCGGACCCACCTTGGAGAAAAGCCCTACAAGTGCCCTGAGTGTGGGAAGGGATTCCGGGATAGCTCAGGGTTAGCCAGACACCACAGCATCCATACAGGTGCTAGTCCCTACAAATGTGGTATATGTGACAAGAACTTTAATGACAGCTCAGCCTTCATCCGCCACCAGCGCATCCATACAGGTGAAAAGCCCTATGTGTGTGTGGAGTGTGGCAAGAGTTTTAGTGACAGTTCCAACTTCCGTACACACCAGAAGTCTCATTGGGAAGAAAAGCCCTTCAAGTGCACAGTTTGTGCAAAGAGCTATGTGCGCAGGTCAGACCTGGTCATACACCAGAGGACGCACACTGGTGAGAAGCCTTACCAGTGCAGTGACTGTGGCAAGAGCTTCAACCAGAGGTCTGGCCTCATCATCCACCAGACCACTCACACAGGAGAAAAACCCTTCAGCTGCAGCAAATGTGCAAAGAGCTTTGGGCACCACTCCTACCTTCTGAAGCATCAGAGGACTCATTTTAGAGAGTTTTCAGAGAAATCCCTAGAATAAAGAGACATGCCCTTTATTCTTACCAAGTGATCCTCCTATAGACCATCAGTGGAGCAGAAGATAAGCTATTCATGTACCTCGCCAGATCAGCCGCATCCATTTAGGATTAGGGTTAAATAGGATGGGGGTGAAGCATGCGAGTGCTGAACTCATGACCTCAGCCTTACCAGCACCAATGAGGCAGATCAACCTTTAGCTCATTTATTACCTCATTTTCTCTTTCCATCCAAGTAGATGAGAAACTGATACCCTGAGAAGAGGCTGGCTAAGACTATGAGAGTTAGGCCAGAGGAGCCAAAACCAGTTTCCTGTCTAACTTAGGAGAGGTTCATTGACATAAATGAACATAAATGAAAATAAATTTGAAATTTGAAAAGCATAGTCCAGGATGACTGCTTGCCAGAAGTCCTCTGAAATAAATATTTTAATTGCTTTAAAGTCAGAGGACCATAAAAGCAGGTTTTCTAATACAAATGCATGTAGAGGTCCATTTCATATATATATAGTGCCCTTATGCTATATCACTTGGAATTGTTAAAAATTATTCTGTGGTTTTCTGCCCTATATCTTGTGTAATGAATTCTTCAAAGAAGTCTGAGCCAAACAGGTCACTAAGAATTTCTAGGTACAAGCTTTGTGAATTAAATATGGTCCAATTTCCTTTTATAAGTAAGGAACTGGAGGTAAATCAATTTACTCAATATCACATAGGAACGTATCTGCAGACTCAAATGTGAACCCAGATCTCGATTTTCTTGTTAAAATAATTACTTTGACAGAAAGTCGAGTAAGGTAGTCCATCAGTTGGGGAATTGCTGAAAAAGTTATAGTAAATGAATACTATACTTAGCATAAGAAATGTTAAAAGGAAGTTTTAGGGAAACCTGGAAAGACTTTTGGAAGTGATACAAAGTGAGCAGAACTAAGAACAGTTTACATAAACGAGATTAAAGACAACTTTCAAAGACCACTATTGACTCTAGTCAATAACCAAGCATGATTCCAGAGAAATGGCAATAAAGCTTGCTATTCCAGGAAGTGGTGATACTCAAAATGAAGAATGAAATATTTTTTTTAGAGATGGACAATGGGATCTTGTTTTGCTTGATTATGCATATCTTCATTTGCCTTTCCCCCACTCCTGCCCCAAAGAGAGGAAATGGCAGGTGGAAGAGAATATAAATAAATGCTTCTTAATTTTTTAATGAAATAAAATAAGATACACAAAAGTAGTTTTGCAAACTCACTAATTTTCCAACAGCCTTCTTTCCTATTATTCTTCTCCATGCATTCTTTTGGGACCCAGGATCCCTTATAGCAGTGGTTCTCAGTTCTTTTAGTAATCCCCTTCTAGTATAGTCTTCTAAAATTATTTTTAATGCTTTTTAACAAATAGTTTAAAGTTCACTGGAAAATTTAGGATGTTTCATTCTTTATAGCACGGTGAAATACTATCCTAAGAATTAGCCTAAGCATTGGAAAAAGACCAGGATTTATAGTCCAAGATTGGGTAAGCTATATCCTTTAGGCCAGAGTCAGATGGAAATTTAGACATGGAAAGAATCTTAATTCAAAATTAGGCAAAACTACTCTAATGTTGAAAGTGAGGCTTATCAATTTAAGAACAAAAGAATTTCTAAAGATTTATGACTGAACAATTTATTGCTCAGATGATGTAGACTGGGGCTAAAGTGAAATAAGAGTACAAGAGCTTTATGTTTTCCTGGACTCTTTACCTCTCAAAAAAGTATTATTGAGATATTAGGTTTTTATGAGTTTTTTATTTTAAGTTCAGGAGGTTTTTATATATTAAGTTGGGGTTTTTTATTTTGTGCTGCAGCAAGAAGCTATCCTAAACCTGCAATCAACTATATTCATTTAATTAACTTTCTAGAAAGGATCTTAATCCTTTTAGTGATGGACCCTAGATATGCATGTTATTTTATATTTAAGCTTTATAAAAGTCTTTCCCTGTAGACCTATTATGAAGTAGGGATATGAACCAAGAAAAGCCTGAACACTCTTTTGATGGGGGAATCAAACTCCTCCCAGATTAAAGTCAATTTTTCTGAGCTGAGCTTGGCTGTGAGATAGGAATATGTAAAGACAGACTTTACACCAGGAATATACATATATTTAATTAGGGTTTTTTATTACATTACTTATAGACTGTCACCTTCTCTTGCAAGTTGCTTGAGATACTAAGAACAGGATCACACAACCAGGTATTAAGAGGTGGGACACATAGTAAAGGCTGTACTAGTATTCCAAAAGATCACAAGATTTCTAGCAAGTAAAGTAGACATGAAAAGCTGGAAAGTCAAACAAGATAAGCAGGCATGGATATATCAGAGGGAATATCCACATCATTGAGCTCACAAGTTGATCAGAATATACAGGGTTTCTCATGTACAGTATATTATAACTCTTCTTGAAAAATGTTATGACGTATGGGAAACTCTGAATGTTCTTTTAAGCATTATTTGGCTGCTTTCATTTCTTGATCCTGAACTATATCTTCCAATATGGTTTTTATTCTTTACATTTTCTCAATTAACATTTATTTTCTTTCCTACCTCCAACTTCCTAACCCCTCAGAAAGAAAACAAAAATAATTTGCAAAGTGAAGCAAATTCCTACATTAGTCATGTTCCAAAACTTCATATCTCATACTTCAGCTTGAATCTTTCCCTTCTATCAGATGGATAGGAAAATCATCAATCTTGGAGAATCTTGATTGGTCATTGTGTTTAGAATTCTTGAGTTGTCTTCACAGTGTTGTTATAACTTATTCTTCTGGTTCTATCACTTCCTTTTGTCTCAGTCCTTGCCTATCTTACCAGGTTTATTGGAACTATTTTTTGTTATTTCTTATGGCACAACTGAATTATATTACATTCATATACTATAATTTGTTTAGCCATTTCAATTTATAGGCACTCCTTTAGTTTCAAGTTTTTTGCCACTATAAAGAGCTGCTATATTTTGAATTGAATTGAAAATCTATAATTTTTTTTTTTTCTTAAATCTCTGGGGTATGGGCCCAGCAGTGATACTTCTAGGTCAAAAGGCTTACAATTTTTTGAGGCATAGTTCCAAATTACATTTTAGAATGACTATGCCAATTCATAAGTTTCCCCAAATTTTATGTAGAAAGAGGTTAAAGTCAGAGCACTAAAGCATATTGACTTGGAAAGCTCCAAGTTCTGTCCCCTGCACCAGATTATTGGCACATGAATTGTAAATGTCTTTATAAAGTTTTTTATTTATACTCATCAAAAGCATTGTGAAGGGAGATGAGCAAATATCCCATGAAGTGGTTCTTATTTATCTTTAGACTATTTACCTCTCCAAAGAAAACTTGCATTTAACATTATTTTGATCATTTGGTTATTTTTGCAGGAAAATCAATGACGATTTAACTCCTCTAGCAGTATAAGACACTTAGTAGCTTGTGCAAGGGTCTCACAATTAGGATACCAGAAGTTAATATTTTTGTGTGACCTAAAAACCACATGCAACACATTAACATTTTAAAATATCTTAGCTAATGGCAGATTTAAAAGATTTAGATTTCTTTATTAAAGAACTTAATAAATATATATCCCCCCCTAAAGTCTTGTTATAATGTCTTACCATATGAATGTCAATCTGGGCTCTTAAAAGTTGTGCCTATAAAGTACAAGTGGTTGCAATTGTTTCAGGATTTCACGTGTGGACCTGATCATGAACTCTATGAGACAAAGACCAATTCAGTCATGTTTGAAAAAAACGACAGAAGTTGAACCACTCCACTAAGTCAAAGGATAAAAACCACAGTGAATAAATCACTCTACATTGTCCCTTTCAAAGACAGAATTTTGAACTGCATGTTGTAAATTTATAAATTTATAATTTTGAATTTGCAGTAGCGAATTAAATATTTTACCAGTCCATGTTACAGACTTGGTAAATACTGATGAGTACAATACACATTTTAGAATTGAGGAAACCGAGGCGAGAGAAATAAAATGACCTGCCTATAATCACTCAATTAGTGGCAGCACTGGGATTTGAAACCACTTCTCTGGACAACAGTTCCTATCTCTATCACATCACACATTTATCATCATTATTACCATAGCACACATTCATCATCACTATTGCCATAGCTTTACAAAAGATATCAGACCAACTTCATATCCATGACAATTGCCTCACTTAAGTGAACTGGATGAGTACTTCAAGTTCTAAAAATTTGTAACACAGTATAAAAGTCTAGATTTCAAATGAAAGATTTTGATTTACATCCCGCTTTATTACTTGTTCCCTTGGGCCTGTAACAATATTTGAGCCTCAATTGCTTTATTTGTAAAATAAGGAGATTAGATTAAATGACCTAAGTTTCCTTGAAGCTCTCAATTTGTAATCTTATGATCCATCTGGTGCTAGACTTATGATCTATTCAACCTCAATTATCACTGATGATGCAAAGATTGGGAAAGGCCAGTTCTTGATATCAACCTCAAAATTTAGTAGTGTACTAAATAATCTACTTGCCCTTTGCAACCCAAATGGTTTCTGCCTGTGTAACTGAAATACTGTTTTCCCATGTGTACTTTTAGTTTTAGTTTTCATTATTTCTTATAGAGTGGGCAGCTATAGCAGCTAGGCCTAGAATCAAGAAGATCTGATACCAAATGCAGTTTCAGACACTTACTGTGTGTGACCCTGAGCAAGTCTTTAATCCTATTTGCCTCAGTTTCCTCATTTGTAAAATAAGCTGGAGAAAGAAATAGCAAACCAATCCAGGATCTATACCTCCCCCCCACCAAAAGTCAGACAACTGAAAATATCCTCTTTGAGCAAATGAACTTCACAAGTCAGCAAACTATTGATAAAAATTTAAAAATATATATTAAGTATTTTATATGCACAAAGCATGAAACAAGACACTAGAGGAAGATAGAAAATTTAGATCAGACTATTTTGACCTATGTTGAACTTGTAAATGTTATTTTTTTTTTAATTGTTCTTGAATGCACTTCAAGGAGTGTCCTTTCTATAGTATGCCCGAGTTTAGTGACCAAATCTATATTCAACCTATGCATAATTTGGGGGATTTCTATCTTAATATATCTTTCTATATTAAAGAGTCTTTGTGTCTTTAGATAGTGTAGTTGAAAGAATATTGTCTTTTTATTCAAATAACCTTGGTTGTCCTAGCTCTGACAATAACTAGCCTGATGCCTTAAGCAAATCACTTGTTACCTTAAGTAAAAGGTAAAGATATAATCTTTACCTTTTATACTACCTGCCTCAAAAGGTTGTGAGAAACTCATGTAAAGCAGATGAGTGGCATGGTGGATAGAGTGCAGGGCCAAAAGTCAGAACCTGAATTTAAATCCAGCCTTAAACACTTACTAGCTGCTTCAGTTTCCTCAACTGTAAAAAAGGAATAAATGGGGATAACAACACCTACATAACAAGATTGTTGTAAGGATCAAATGAAATAATTGTAAAGTGCTTAGTGCATAGTAGCCACTATATAAATGCTTATTCCCCATTTAAATGTTTTACATAGTATTTAGTTAAAAAGATAATATCTATTTATATAGCTATTATCTTTACTGATGACTTGAATGACTTCTAAAGCAGAAATTATTCTTTGAAACAATCTAATGCTTCTATCTTATATGTGAGGAAACTATGTACCAAGTCACTTGCCAGAGAGAGAACTCATTTATGTCAAAGTTGGGTCAGGGGCAGTTGAGACTTGGTCTCTTAGGTTTATGTCTGTCTACAGCTTAACTGCTTTGGCTTTTCTCTACAGGTATAGGCAGATCTGATTTGGTAAAATCAAGGCACCCAAGCATTTTTGTATCAGTACTGGACCCAAAAGACATAACCAGTAGCCCAGGTCTTGACCACACTAATGTTCATACTAAAAATCTTCAAGATTTCTCTACCCCTAAAAACAGTTTTTGACACTTGGTGTGAAAATGGGAACATTAGAAAAGCATGGAGGATTTCAGACATTATCTGGGGTAAGTATTTTATAGCAAGGTCTAGAGACAGAATAATTTGTCCCAGAGTCATACAGCTACCTTCTAGAAAAGTCAGGAATAGAATCCTGATCGTATTAGCTCAGAATCTTTCCCTCATACCACTTGGGATGTGGTTGGAAAAACCAGTGATTTGGGTGTGGTACATATACATTTGGAAGCCTTAATGTTTTGGCACCAAACTACTTATCTCAGTGGTAAAATCCATATTCACTATCTTAAAACAAAAAAGGATGTCTTTCTGAACAATCTTCAAATCTTTTTTGAATTGCTAAGACAAATGGAAAAGGATTAGACCTAGGATTGCAAAGCTCCCAGGACACTGAATTTCTGATCACAAAAGATGGATTGAACTAAAATGTCAAGAGGAATCAGGAGGTAAAGGATTCCCCAGTTTCTCCTATTACCTGACAGATGGTCATAGGGATAGGGCTACAGGATAAGGGAGAGAACAGGGGTCTGAGTGTTCCAGAGAAAGTTACCTGTGAAAACATGAATAAGAGAGAACCATCAGTTACACTATAAAATGAGATATGTCCAGCCTCATGATCCAGGAAAATCCCTATTCGCCGGGGAGCCTCTCTAAGTGGAATGAAGGTCTGGTCAGGAGAATAATAATAATTTCCAAAGAACACCAGGATCCAGAATCCATTGCCAGCAGACAATTCCCCTGTCTCCTTTCTATTCACATTTTCTTTACAAACTCCCAGAGCCCAATTAACCCTCTCTCCAACCTCTACCTCCCAATAATGTCTCCCAGAAGTGAAGCTTTCACGGCCAAGTACACAAGGACCAGGATCAAATCTCTCCTGGCTGTCAGGCAATGCTTGCCGTACATCCCCCCGTCTCACACTTCTCCTGTCTTCAGAGAGGACCAATTCAGGATTTGCTGTATCTGGATCCAGAGTGACATCTCCTGTAGAGAGAAGCCAATAACCATTCTGAGGTATTAGAACATAAGAACAGCTAAAATGAGTTAGGTTGTAAGTGGATCCAATCCAGCAATATTCTGCTTTTATTGGGCATCACAAGATAACAATAACAATGTTAGTATTCTAATGCTCCTTCCTCATAGCAACCCATAGCAAGGGAGAGGGCCAGTATTATAATTTCCATTTTATAGGGGAAAAATTGAGTATGATCCCCATTTATAGTATAACTAAGACTCAAACGCAAGTCTTATGGGACATTACATTGGTCCTTCTGCATCATCTCTTCAAAATTCAAGTCAAGAAACATTCATTAAAAAGTGATATATGGAAGTAACTATATGAGGCACTGAAGATAAAAAGACAAAAAACTAATTTCTGCTCTAATAATGCTATCTACACAGATAAATGAATATAAGTTAAAATTATGAATGAGGAAGCAGTAACAATGTAGGGAATTAGGAAAGGCTGCAAATAGAAGGTGGTTCTGGAACTGAGCCTTGAAGGAATCTTGGGATTTTGGAGATGATGAGCATTTGGAGAAGATGGGCATTAAAATATAGAGTTCCAGAAAAAGGTATTAAATTTCTTACTATTTGGCTGAAATACAAACAAGAGAGGTAATAACAGAATAAATCTGAAAAGATTTGTGGAATCTTAATGGATTGAAGTTTTTACTTTATTCCAAGGCTACTAAAAGGTGGTTGTTTTTAAAACCATAGTTATTTCCTGATATATCCCTCCAACACTGAATTCTTCCTTGGAAGAAAAATAATTGAGCAAAAACTAAAAATGATCATGAGACTCCTCAATCTGCAAGATATCATCAGTCTTGATATTCCACCTCATCATTGTTCTTCTGATTGGAAAGTGGAGGTAACAACTTCAAACCATTATTTAAGGAAGATGTCAAGGTCAAGCATTTCCTCATTTCTCACCTGACTGCACTACCTTGGGGCTTCTCTCCCAGAGTTCTCTCAGCTTTCTTTTGTGTTTTGCATACCCCAATTAGATTGGGAGGCCCTTAATGGCTTAAGACTATCTTTCTCTTTTTTATACTTCTATCCCCAGTATTTCATGGAGTGCACTATTATACAAAATTCACACCTGCTGTCCCTCAAGGTAGTGACTTGACAAACAAAAAGTCACTGCTTTTAGAAGATAAGAGCTAAGATAGTAATATGAACCTCAGAGTTTTAGTTGAATGGTAGATCAGACATTGGGGTCAAGTAAAGCTTTTTTTTAAGGATAGGGGAGGAAAGAGATCATGGCATGGTTATAGAAAAAAGAGCAAGAAGCTCAAGGAAAAAGGAAGAATGAAAATAAGAGGGGGAGAAGGAATGATCCTCAAGTAAATGAAAGGCAAGAAGATAAACAGTATAGCCTAATAGAAGGTATGCTTATTTTAGAATCAGAGCACTTATATTCAATATTAGCTCTACCTATGTGCCCCAAGCAAGCTTCTTAATCTCTCTGAGCCTCAATTCCACATTTATAAAAAGAAGGAATTGGACTAAATGATTTCTAAGGTCCATTCTAGCTCTATGATCTGATCAGATTAATCATATAAGTAGAGTGGTTGACTTCAGCAAGGAGAATGCCTCTTCTATATATTAAAGATATGAACAAAGGATAAAATATAAAAACAATTGGAAAGTTTGTGAGATGAGTATGAGAAAAGGCAGCGGTAGAAGGAATGCTGAAGGAAACTTTGGAATGTAAGGAAAAGCAAATGAGGAAATAAAAGTATTGCCATATACCATTGAGATACTGAGGGAAAATATAATAAATTTGTCCTAGAAGACACATAACTAACAAAGATGACAAAAGATAAAATTTATATGTGGGAAAACAGGTATACCCATGCTTTGTTGGTCAATCTGTGAAAGCCATTCCAGCTATCCTAGAAAACAATTTGGAACCAGAAAATTACTAAATTGTGTACTAATTTTTAATTTAGCTATATCACTATGTCTTGGGCCCCCAAAATCAAAGAAAGAATAGGACTCATATGTACAAAAATATTTATTGCAGTTTTTTTCATGGTACCTAAGAATTAGAAACGAAGGGAAATGTTCTATTGTAGAATACCAATACAAATTGTAGTAGGTAAATGTAAAAAATTATGAAAAGGATAATTTCTGTGAAAACAGGGAGCTCTATGAACCAAAATGAAAAACACTAGGAAAACAACTTTATACAATAACAACATTATAAGACAACTTTGAAAGGCTTTGCAACTTTGATCAATAATATAAATGATAAATCTTAAGTACTATTCACTTCCTGAGAAAGCAATGATGAACTTAAAATTAAGAAAGATGCATTTGCAGACATGGTCTGTGTAGATATATTAGAGAAGAATTGAAAGATTTTTATTTTTTCTAATTTGCTCAATGGAAGTAACATTTCAAAAAAAACTTTTAAAAATTAAAAAAGTAAAGAATTATCTTTGGAACATATAGATCATGACCAAACAAGAGATAAAAAGGATAACAAAAGATAAAATGGGTTTAAATACATAAAATTAAGACATTTCTGTGCTAACAAAATCAATGAACCACTGTTTCACCTAAAAATCCATTCACAAAGAACTGAGAAGTTTAAGGAATTTGGAAACCAGTTGTCTTTGAGAAGACAGCAATGATATACTTAATTAAGTCCTTAAGGGAATCAGTAGAGGTTGAAAAGGATACCAAACTTGTAGGTACTTAATCAGTCCTATTATTTTACATGTAACCCCAGAATCATCAAAAAGTTCAACTCTATACAAGAAAGTATATATTAGCAATTAAATGATTTTTTTCAACTGCAACTGATAAAATCACAAATCCTAGAATGTCTCTGAAATAATTTTTCCCCTAGATTAAATCAAATTTAATTTTTTTGTCCTTCCTCATGTGGTAAAATCTCTCATTTCCTAATTGTTTTATTTACCCATCTGCTGAATGTAAGAAGTTACTGAAAAATATCATCGATCCCATTTTCCCCTTGAATCTTCTAGTCTCTATAGCCTTTTAAAAAACTCAAAACTCACCAACTTGCTACTCTTACCTTCACTCTTTCTTTCCATTTGCTTCTTACTGCCTAACTTCTTAAGAATGATCTACTCAATTTTCTCTACTTTCTCCCTACAGATTCATCCCCCAAACAATTTTAATCTTGTTTTTGTCATCATTCCCTTCTCACAATTCCCTGACCTCTCAATTCCCAAATTCAGGAGCTACTTTTTCATCTACTCTGTTAAACCTCTTTGTCTTTTAACCAATCTTCAGCCTAGGTTCCCAACACCCTATACGCTTAAAAGTCCTTTTTCTTTCTCTCTTTTGCTAACTCATTTACCTAAATTCTAAATATTAGAATTTCCCATTATGTTATTCTTAATTTTTAATTTCCCCTTGTTTGTTATCGTAGCCATTTTCATTGCTTCAAATATCACATCTATATTGATGACTACCAATTTCTCTCCTGAGTTTGATCATCCTATTATTTCTGTCTCCTGAATATTCCCACATAGATCAACAAATCAAATTCAACACATTGAAACTGACCTTATAATTTCCCCCCAAAATCTATCTTTTCCCTTCTCATCCATATCCAGTTGCATCCTTTCTACCTCTGCCATCACTCTAGTTTGGGTCTTCTGCTCACTTTAGGGGTCAACTTAATTACAAATAACCTCTACCAATTAACCTTTCTTCCCATAGGCAATCACCCTGCATATTGCTGCTAGATTAATCTTCCTAAAGTATCTCTGAATCAAGTAACTGCTTTGCTCAAAAATCTCATTATCTAATAAAAGTCTAAACTTTTGTTTTGAATGAATTCAAACTAAGTGCCACTTTTTAGATGACACAAGAATTCAGGCAATGCTTCACCTTCATATCCCATATATCTGTCCATTTAGGCTATTCTATTATCCACCTGTCACAGGGTACACAGGGTACACAGGGTGCCCCTTTTCTGCACTTTGTAATTCATGTTCTAAGAACAGCAATACAGTAACTAAATCAATAGAATTTCTAAAAAGGGCATATCAATTGACTGTTCTATATCTCACCTCACTATCCTATGATTACTGTGAATAAAATTCCCTTCCACAACACAGCAACTCTATGTTGTTTTCTATTAGAATATAAACTTCTTGAAGATAGGGAAGGTCTTTTTGTGTTTGTATCCCAATGCTTAGCACAGTGCTAAGTACATGAAATTACTCTAAAAGTATACTTGTTAATAGTGATTGATCTTTCACTACTCTCTTTCTTGTTATGTTTATAACCTAAATATGCCCTGAAGTTCCTTCTACAAGTGCCTTTTCTCACCTTGCTGCTTCCACCTAAATTGGCTTCCTCACCAGCTTAATATCTATCCTTCCTTAAGACCCAGAATGAAAACCAGTTCTTCCCCAGTGAATTTCCTCCTGATCTCTCCAACCAGAAATGGCAGTGTAGGGTAAAGATTAAACATGTTTGTCCCTTTTAAAATAAAATTAGTTAAGAAACTACTACTGTGTATCCATTATAGTGCTAGGTACTGATATATAAAGTTTGGCTAATACATAGTTCCTACCTTTATTAAACTTACAATCCAGAAGAATACAATGTATATGTAATGATAATGCAAAAAATAACATACAAAGTGCATTAAGGTACAATACAAGTACTCTGTGAATTCTGAAGATAGAAAGGTCACCACTGACTTGAAAGATCAGCAAAGGCTTCCACAGAAAAATGCCATTGGAGAGTTGGACTTAAAAAGATGGGTAAAAATTCAGAACATGGATTTGAGCAAGTTTCTATGCTTAAAAACAAAGAAGTGATTTTTCTCACCCCTGCCCTAACATTCAATAAACATCCATGTGAAAACTTTCAGTTACATTGTGTGTTTGTCTTATGTTCCCTCCTAACTACAGGAAGCCCAGAAAGGGTCTGTTATATGCTTATTTGTACTTCTGGTCACCGCAATGCCTAGAATAAAACTTCACACAAAGCAGGATCATTAAAAATATCTAGTGAATTAAAGGTGTACAAAACTTAAGGGTAAAGTCTCCTCCCTATACTTTTTCACTGGTAGCCCAACAGGTGCATGTGTTCCCATGCCTAGAGGATATTCTATATGGCACCTAATGGAAGTGTGAGGATAAATAGACCAAAAAGAAATCAAGCAATAAGTTTGAGCTTAATGGAATTTAAAACAGTCACTTCTTTCCAGATACTTCTATTGGATTTTCAAGGAAATTTGTGTGTTTATGTAGATTAATATATCTAAAAACATTTGCTCATTTCAGGGTCTCACTTACCTCTGAATTGCCTCAACATCTCTACCAGCCCAGGAACCCTGCACACAGTCCTCAGCTCCATGGAAACAACCTCTGGCAACTGCAACTTCACATCCTGACTCCTAAGATGAGCACAAGTCGAACCTGGCTCAGCCAATGAGCATTCTCCCACGCTCCCTCCCACCCACTTATTCATCCACCCTCCCTTCTAATAGAAGCAAAAAATACCACCTACCTATGCAGTATATCTCTCACATCCTATGGGAAGAAAAGAAAGTCAGTAATGAGCAAGGAGGACAAGAATTCCTATTATCTTTAGTCCATCAGAGAATAATTAACTTTGCCCATAATCTAATTACTTAGAGAGAAATAACAGCAAAAAGCCAACATATAATGTTATAAATTCCTCTATTTGGGGTGAATGTCTTTTTCACTTTGGTGGGCTGGGCTTGTTAAGACATTTATCTCCAAAAGTACTTCTCCTACCTCCCCTGCCTTCACTTTTGTCCAAGTTTGATGGATCCAGAAATTGAACAAGAGGAAGAACAAGCAAGGGAGAAATGTCTCCACTATTCCTTTCTAAGACATTCTTCAACTTTTTGAAACAGGGTTTCTGACCTTATCACCCAACTGAAACTCTTCTTGTAATGCCGGAGAAACTGAGGCAGGATAGAAATTAGAGAACAATTTAATAATTTATTTAATGGAGATTTACTGGGACCAAAAAAACACACACACAAAAACCTTGAATATCCAGACACAATATCTAGTAACTGATAGATGATCAGACTAAATACTTGTTTGCTCAAGTATCTAGGGTATAATGATTACAAATAACCAGATTGGAAACAGCAAGGTATGACATAATTCAATTGCATTAACAGTTTCTTAATGACCATTGATTACAGAAATCAGTTACAGGAGGAAAAAATGCAGGGATATATTAACTACAAGCCCAAGAAATTTCACCTCCAATAACAAATCCCATTAACCAGTTTCTGGATAAATCCTAAACAGATATTTACCATAATCTAATATTTATGTAAATTTGTTTGCTCCTTTTAGCCAATATTCAAGTGGCTACAAATTGATTAAAAAACAACAACAAAAAAAAAAAAACCTTCTGGAACACTTTAGGGGAAGGAGGGGAGGAGAGAATTCCATGTGGCCGCCCTTTTCCCATTCCACCTCCAAAGAGCTGGGTGTGTGTGTGTGTGTGTGTGGGGGGGGGGGGGGGGGGGGGGGAAGGGGGAGGTCAAACTAAACTTAACTCCAGGCTAACTAGATGCTCCATACTGGAAGTAGCAGAGAGCAGTGGGAGGTGAGTTTAATCTTTACCTTTGAAGACAAAAGATCCCTACCTCACCCAACCTTTAAAGTAGCAGAAATCAGTGAGGGGTAGTGGGACAAGATTCCATAAAACCCACATGTCTAACAGAGCTGGACTTAAGGCATAACTTCTGATTTAAATTCCCAATAATATAAAACTGCTTTTCCTATCTCATTTCAAATAATGAAACAGAATAGTTTCTTTCTCTCCCTCTGGCCCCATGTGGCCATTATTCCCAATGGACTTCTTCTAAGCTCCAACTTGGCCAGAGTTGAAGGCTTCAGAAGTCAGATCCTTTTTGCTACATACTTTACCTAATTAGAGGTACTTGACCCCTTTTAGGAAAGTGAACAGAACTTCTTTAACAAGCTATTGTTCTTTTAAGATCTTATACTTTAAAAATAACTAAATCTAGCCTGCATAGGCAACAGTAAAATTATTTCTCACAATTTAAAACTGTCTAAAAGAATAATGAGAACAAATTTGGCATGCAAAGGCAATAGTAAAATTATTTCCCAAATTTAGACTCATCCTAAAATTCCTAATTAAATGTTTTCTCCAGCTGGAGTTCAGAATTACACCAAGTACAGTTGCAACATTGAAATAACCAATTCCCAAATTTGATCATTGTTCTTAAACTTAACAGAGCTCTTAAATTAATAAAACAGACAAACAAATTACACAGAACACAGAACACACATAGATTGCAGTCAAACCATTTAACACAGACCAGGGGCTATCTGGAAAGAATAACCCCGAGGGAAGTTGTTGGCTCCAGTCTTTCCTCCCATAATCCAAAGAAAACCTTTTTTTTTTTTTTTTTTTTTTTTTAAGCCAGATGGTGTCTGAAAAAAAAAGGACACCCAGGTTTATACTCTGGAAGCCCAGAGTTGTGCCAACTGGCACACAGATGTGTCTTAAACACTCAGGTAGGGTCCCCTGCATCCAGAAGACCCTATTCCAAGAATTTATGCCCATCAGCCTTTCATAATTCTGGGAATCCAGATGCTAGCATACAGAACAGAACAGAACAGATCTTAAGACTTAACCAGATGTTACCCCAAAAGATACCCAAACAGACTTACTCTCCTGTGGCTGAAATGGGAGTCTACCATCAAGCTGTTGTGGCTGGAAACTGCTCTCTTTCCTGAAGGTTCTTCCAAAAAAATCCAGGGGGAGCCGGCCTCTCCAGGGCAAGAATTCAGATCTGCAGCTACCCTGAGGCCCAAGGCAGAGACCAGAAAGTCTCTTATTTCTAATCCTGCTCATTTTCTAACATCGTGATTGGGAGCTCCAAAATGTAATGCCAGAAAAACTGAGGCAGGATAGAGATTAGAAAACAATTTAATAATTTATTTAATGGAGAGATTTACTGGGACCAAATGGATCCATGCTTGGTCCCAGGGCTAAATGAGACGATTGTCTCCAAGAATCCACCAGTGAATGTCAGATACAAGATTCTTTTATAGGGTTATAAGAACAATGACATAATGGGAAAGGTACCTGTATAGGGATGACCTAATGGGAGGAAGCACCTAGGATGACATAATGGGAGGTACTGGAGAGACTCTCGATATTCTAATGATGTCTAAAATGGATAAAGACCTTTAATCCCATCAAACATTAAGAGGGAATGATTATAACCTAAGGTCTAAGATAGAAGGCCTTTATCCTAACATTAAGAGGAAATGGTTATAACCTGAGGCAGAGTAATTGAATAGGATAATTAGGGAAACTGGGTCAAGACATTAAAAGGGAACTGTGACTCACATTCTGTCCAAAGTCAACAATAATTTCTTAGATATCAAATCGATAATCTTACTTCAATCTTCATTCTCTTCTCTTCCTCTCCAAAACATTTTGCCATGTAGAGTAACCCTCCTGGTAACTCTCTTCCCTTTCTGAGATTTCATGACACTGCTCTCTATTAGTTTTCCTTCTCAGTTTCCTTTGTCAGATCACACTGTGCCATCTTAGCTGTGGGTGCGTCCCAGGTTTCTTTCTTAGGTCTTCTTCCCTCTCTCTATATTCTCACTTAGTGACCTCATTAAACTCATGGATTTAACTGTCATATCTATGTATATGATTCCCAGATCTATAAATCTAGGCTTAGATCCAAAAATAGAATCTCCCAGAAACATCTCAAACCCAATATCTACAAAAGAGTACTTATTATCTTTCCCTAAAAACCCTCCCTTCTATGGAACTTCCCGATTTTTATCAAGGCCACTATCTTTTTCTAATAATTCAAATGTTCAACTGTGGCATTAACATCAATTCTTCTCTCTCCCACATTCTACATATTCAATCAGTTTCCAAATCTCACATCTAGTTTTACATCTCCTTTCTCTATCTCCTTCTCTCCACTGAATTGAGTAACCCCTTATCACATCTCACCTGGAATATTCCAACAATTTCATAATTGATGTCTTTTGACTCAAATGAGCTCTTTCCCCTCCCTATTCCATTCTTTACATAGCTGACAAATTGATTTCACTCTAAAATCCCCTACATCCCCTACACAAAAAAACTCCAGGAACTCCCCACTGCCTCAAGGATCAGATATGAATTCCTCTATTTGCCTTTTAAAACCCTTTACAACCTGGTTCCAACCTACCTTTTCAGCATTATACACTACTCTTCCTCCTGCACTGTGGCCAAACAAACCTTCTTGATGCACCTCACATATGACATTTCATCTTCTGTCTTTGCCTGGAATAAACTGCTCCTCCCCTGGCTCCTTCAATTCTTAAAATTCTTTTAAAATTCAGATCAAGCATCATTCTCCTCTGTAAAACCTTTCTAAATCCTATCTGGCTTAGCACAAGCTGTTAGAACTCTTTTTTTCTCCTCTCCAGTCAATCAGTAAACATTTTTAAGCACATGTTATGTGCTAGGCATAGTGAAAAATTTGGGGATACAAAAAAACAAAAGATAGTCCCTGCCTTCAAGAAGCTTACAATCTAAAGGAAGAGAATAATAAGCAACAAATATGTATAAACAAGCTATATATAGAATAAATAGGAAGTAATTGAAAGAGGGGAGACACTAGAATTAAGTAGTGTTGAGAAAGTCTTCCTTTAAAAGATAGGATTTTAATTGAATCTTAAAGGCAGCCAAGAAGGCCAGTAGGTAAAGATAAAAGAGGAGAGCCTTCCAGATATGGAATGGTGCACACAGGGAAAATCCTAGAAAAGAGAGCTGGATTGTCTTGCTGGTGGAACAGGAAGGCCAATGTCACTGAATCTAGGTTGTAAAGTGTAAGAAGACTGGAAAGGTATGAAGGAGTTAGGCTATGAAGGGCTTAGAAAGCCAGAGTACTTTGTATTTGATCTTAGGAAGTGTCCGGAGTTTACTGAGTAGAAGGGAAGAAGTACGGTCAGATTTTAGGAAAATCAATTTAGTGGCTGAATGGAAGATTAATTGGAATGCAGAGACCTGAGACAGACAGAGCCACCATTAAGTTATTTGAATAATCCAAGCATTTGGGTAATGAGGATTTACACCAAAGTGATAGGAGAAGGGGGGGTATATTGAAGATATTGAAGATCTCAGAGAAGAAAAGAAGGAAATTTATAGGCCTTAGCAATAGATTGAATACAGGAAGGGAAAGGAGTGGTAAAGAGTCAGGATGATGCTTAAATTATTAAACTGAGAGATTGAAGAGGTGGTTCTGCCTCCTACAGTAATAGAGAAAATGTGTGAGAGTGAGAAAGGAAAAGGGGGAAGAATATAGGGAAAAAGACAATGAATTCCATTCAGGATATCTTTTGAGTTTACAATGTCTATGGAATATCCAGTTTAAGTTGTCTGAAAGATAGTTGGAGATGCAAGATTGGAGGTCAACAGAGAGACTAGGGCAGGATAGGCAAATTTGAAGATCATTAGAGTACAGATAATAATTAAATCCATAAGAGTTAATGAGATCACCAAGTGAAGAGATATGAAAGGAAAAAAAGATCAGGACAGAATCCTTGTGTGTGTACGTACACACACACTCTTTCACACAGCTTTTTGGACAAATACTGTTTCAGTTTTGTCTTTGTATTTTTAGTCTCAAACAGTGCCTGACACACAGCTGGCATTTAATAAATACTTGCTGATTTATTGATTGAATTGCCTTTGGGAAGTTGAGCTGTGTTTTCAATAACTTTAAGTATTTCTCTGAAGCAAATATCCATTTTATTAAATGTCAGTCTTCAAAATTCTTCTAGGGATGCTATATGGCTGTCAAAGGCTACTACAGCCTCAGAAGAATTAAAGTTGCACCTGAAGGGTAATGGTAAGGCACATAATTGAAGGATACTAAAACATTATCAATGAAGTGAAGGTCATCAAAATGTATTCTTGGAAAAGGAGCTGTGCTGGTCATGTAGCAAGAATGAGAGTAAATCAATAGTCAGCCCTTGTGTGAACTGGCGTCTTTATAAAGGAGACAGTCCCCTTTTCTCCCCTTCCCCCATACTAATACACTGAAGAATGGAAGAAGTTTTATGAAGGATATGGACAGAAATTACACTAGATAAATAGGTACAGTTGTGTTATGACTTGTACCTTTGGAAGGAATTCTCAAATCAAAGCAAAAATCAATCTAGTGAACCTTCTAAGAACTAGAGAACTAAAGATTATTAGTTCTGCAGGCAGGGAAAGAAATGAAGACTTATGTTATCTTTTTACTTTTTCCAATATACTGGACTTCCTTGACCCACCCAGTTCAGAATACTTCCTGGCATCAATATATATGGAGATAGGTGGGCAGGACTTTTTCCATTTCTCTTAATGTCTCCCTTTCTAGCATTGATTTCTAAACAGTTTATACAGACCAGACTTACACAGTTACCTTCATGCTACATAATGAGACATCAGAAAGAACATAACATAAATATTGGAATAATTTCCTTCTATGTACAACTTTCTCTTCTTAATGTTGGGATTCCATTTTTGAGAAACTGGGGCTGAGTAAGAAAATCAATTCAATTCAACAAATACTTATTAAGTACTCATTATGTACAAGGAACTAATTATCTAAAGATTATGATATGTGTAAGAAAAAGGATTTCTTTTCTCTTCTTAGCCTTCTCTTCTCTTGCCTAAACTACTTGAAATTCATCCCCCAAATCTCATATTCTCCAGTGTTTTTTTTCATGTCTCTTCTCTCCCCACCCCAATTTCTCACAATCCTGTGATTAAAAAATAATAAGCAATGCCAAACAGGGCTGGTGATAGATGAAGAAGAGAAAGAGGAAAAAGAACAGTTTGTCCAAAAGAGGGACCTAAATGAAGCTATTTGTTCTAACCACAAGAGAACAACAATCCATTTAATTCAGTCTCTCTTCTATCTCTAATTTCTGTGCCTCTAAAATTAAAAGGAATCAAGACTTACCTGCAACAGACTCAAGGCAGGACGTTTGCATCTCTCCTCTAGCTCTCTGATCAGTTCTTCCAAGGAATGGCTTTGCTGGATCAGCTTAGTCTTATTCTCCCTGAGTCTAGGCAGAGTCTCACTTTCCTCCTCCTCCAGCTTCTGCAGGAGCCTTTGCTCCTCCTCAGCCAGGAAGCTTCTAAGCTTATCAAACTCAGCTGTAACATTCTGTTTCTGGCTCTCCACCATTTTCTATAGATCAAGAAAGGGATAAGAAAGCATTGACCTAAGTTATCTCTGCACTTTTCCTCTTCCCCCGTTTATTCCCACATGGTTACATTTGTTCTTCCTACTTAAGCAAGGACAAAGGCACGCACTCCAGGGTTTGTGCCCAAAAGTTCCTTGGCCACCTTGCTATCTCTCATTCGCCCTTCCACTCCAGTCACTCACAAAAAAAGTAGTAAGAAAGATCCCATTTCAGCTCATCACTTGCCTGCCAAATAATACAAGTCTCCTCTCCTTGGGTTTGAAACTGCAGAGCTTCTCCCATTTGCTTCCTTAGATGCTCCAATGATTTCTCCAACTTTCCCTAGAAGAGAGATAAGATGATTAACTCTTCAGTAGTACAAGAGCACCCAATCCTTCCCCATTCCTTAGGGAAAACTCAGTTTTATGACTTCTATAATCTTTTTATATATGGTCCATAATCATAAATGGAATCTTCTCTGTTCCCTGCCTAAAACGTACTTTTTCTACATAAAGGATTTGTCTCTTCAAGACACAGCTAAAGCAGCTTCTTCTCCACCATATCGTTGCAGTAATATATCAATGTTGATACTCCTCTTAACTACCTTTTATTTAATTTTGTAATCAACCTGTATATGTTTACATGTGTGCAGTCTGTCATAGAATGTGGGCTCCTTAAGTCTCCTTCAACTCTTTTCTGTCTGGAACTTTGACTTTGGAGTCCCATTATACTGACTGATTGATAATTGCCTCACTTAGCCCATCATTTCAGATAGTCCCCAGTACTGCTTCATTTTACATAATCTTCCTTTATGTTCTCTAATCTTCTTTGAAGTCTGGCCTTGTAGTTTTGGAAACATGATTATCTCTGCCATTATTCCTAGAAGGGGGATGACAATTTCTTCCCCCATGGTCCCACATATCATCCCTGTAACTTCCAGAATCAGTGTTTCTCTCTGGTTTCCACTTCTCTATGTGTGTTGTGTCCTCATATTGCAATGTAAGCTTTGTGGGCAGACCGTCTTTTGATTTTTTTCCCCAGAACTTAAGATTTTTTTTTCTTCCATTTGAATTTTTCTCCATTTTGCCAATGACTATTCCTTGAGAGTGGCGATTGTCTGATTTATTTTTGTCTCTGTATCCCTAGCCATTAGAACAATGCCTAGTATTCCAGCAGTGTCATTACTAG
Source organism: Sarcophilus harrisii (assembly GCF_902635505.1). Taxonomy (NCBI): domain Eukaryota; kingdom Metazoa; phylum Chordata; class Mammalia; order Dasyuromorphia; family Dasyuridae; genus Sarcophilus; species Sarcophilus harrisii. The sequence goes on from NC_045426.1 coordinate 349,725,906, forward strand.
ATGTTGTTACCAAGGAAATCATAAAGGAGGGGAAAGGATCCGCATTTTCCAAAATGTTTGTAGGAATTCTTTTTGTAGTAGCAAAGAATTGAAAAATGAGTAGATGCCCATCAATTGGAGAATGGCTGAACAAGTTGTGTTATATGAAAGTAATGGAATATTATTGTTATGTTAAAAAATGATGAACAAGCTGATTTTAGAAAGGCCTGAAAAGATTTATACAAACTGATACTGAGTAAAACAAGCAAAATCAGGACATTGTCCACAATTACAGTAAAAATATGCAATGATCAACTATGAAAGACTTGATTCTTCTCAGTGGTTCAGTGATCCAAGTAATTCCAATAGACTTTGGACAAAAAATGTCATCTGCATCCAGGAAAAAAACTAAAAAGACTGACTGTAAATCAACACATGCTATGTTCACTTCTTTTTCTTGTTTTTTTATGTCTCCCATGGTTTTTCCCATTTGCTCTGATTTTTCTCTCCTCATGATAAAGCAGTGTGTATTAAAAATAAATAAATTTCTAGGAAAAAAAAGAACATTGCCTAGCATATGAAAGGCACATGATAAATTCTTGATTAATCAAACAAAGTTTTGATTCTTCTTGGAAGGCAATAGATAGCCAATAATTGACTGAACTGAACAAATGACAGAAAGATTAATCTTGCCAATAGTATGACAAAAGAAAGCATGAAGAAGCTTTCCTATCAGTCTAGCCAAGTGGCGTTAAGAACCAATGGTAGTAAAAAAGGACAGAGGAAGAAAGACATATAAGATTTTGCAAAAACAGAACATAGGTCTTGGTAAATGGAATCTTCCCTTTCATTCCTCTCTCCCAATTCAATGAAATATTTATCAAGTAGCAACAACACTTTAGCACAGTATCTGGTGTACATAATTAGTGGGCATGAAAGGAAGGCCAATTGACATGCTAGGTAGAAATAACCTCCTGATCTCAAGAAATTTACAGTTCCAATATAGGTAGCCGAGTAATATATAAAAAGGCAAAATTTGAAGAGAAAGAACAGGTAACAGCAACTAGGGGGAAATCAAGAAAAATTTCACTTACACAATGGCACTTGAAATGAACCATGAAGAAAACTAGGGATTCTACAAAGCAGCAGTGAGGAGGGAATACAAAAGTATAGAAACAACCCTAACCCTAAATGTCTGAATCAGTTTGATTGGACCATAGTGTGTATAAAAAAGTCATAATAAGGCAGAAAAAGTAGGTTGGGGCCAAGTCTGAAAAGCTTTGCAAAAACATACTAACATTAGTATTAAATAACAAAACTAAAATACTTCTCTAGTCCAAAAATCCTTTCCAGACTTGTGCCCTTAGGAAAAGATAGGACAAGAACAAAACTGGAATAAGGATAGAAACAAACAAACAAAAGTACCTCTTATCTGGTTGAAATCAGTGTTCCCTACTCCCTAAAATGAAGAGTACTGGGATCAATCTAAGCAGTATCTTCTCTCCCTCTTTCCTGAAGACATTAGGGTATTGATTAGATGAAACAAGTTCCTTTAGTTAATTCAGATCACGAGTGACAAGCTTGGGAGTCAGAAGAGGGAGGGGATAGAAAGGCCCATAAGGAAAATGGTCAAAGATAGAGTTCCTGAAGGATCAAATAACTGTTCTAGAATTCTGACTAAAAAAAAATTTTTTTTTTTTATCATTTTATGACTTCTTCTTTCCATGTTTAAGTTTCCCAAGTTATTTCAAGTTGTCTGGGAGGAGAGAGATGTTTGAGGACAAGGAGGGGTTAGACTATTAATTGGGATATTCTCTCAAGTTAATAATGAATGAATAATGTTAAATGAATAAAAACTTTTTCCAGTAGATTTGTGTCTAAAACAGAATACAGCATTAATATTTTTCATCAACTTCAAGTGCCAAGCAGAGTTTATATTTCATATTATATATTTTCTTCAAGATAAATATCTCTTTTGGACATGGTGCTGACAAAATAAGTGACATCAAAAGAAGCAGCAACTTTTATGAAAATGGCAGTGAGTCATCTGGATGTTAATTATAATTCATGTAAGAAATTTTATAAGTTACATTTGGAAGTGACAGGAGGTGATTGATGAATTAAGTGAAATTGCTAAGGGAAAATAAACTTCCACTTTAGCATTCCCTTACCAGTCTCATCTGACAGTAATTTGTCCTTTCTCTGACTCCTACTTCAGTTAGTCAAATCACTTATTTAGGTCCTTAATCATATACTTGTACATATTGTAATGTAATTTCTCCAAATAAGACTTGAGGTTCTCTGAGGTCAGAGGCTTTCTAATACTTTTTTAAAATGTTCCTCTTAAGTAACACTTAAATCCAGTAGTATATATAAACTGATATCTTGTTAATGAAATTACTTACATGCTTAATAAATTATCACAAACTCAATAGTCTTATTAAATAATTTATGATTTAAGATTACATATTACATATATATATATGCGTATATATATATATATATATATATATATATATATATATTTGATTTGAACTCAGGTCTTCATGATTTCAAGGCTGTTGCTCTATCCACTTCACCACCTAGCTGGCTCATTTAAGATTATATTGCCCAGTAATCTCAGAAATAGGATAGGCTTATTATAGGATAGGCTGTAAATAGGATTAAAAAGCTTGGGCTTTTTAAAAGTGTACAGAATTCATCACTATGCTCCACATACTTTTAGTTTTCATTGGGAAAAAGCACAGGAATAAACATTTGTTTAGTGCTTACTATGTGCCAGGCACAGTACTAAACATTTTATAATTATTATCCCATTTGATCCCATTTTTATCCTCCAATAATCTGGTGAGTTAGATGCTATTATTATCCTCATTTTACAATTAAGAAAAAGAATCAGCCCCATACATCACTTAATATTTGTGTGGACCTGGACAAATCACAATCTCTCCGGGCCTCAGTTTTCTCATCTATAAAATCCATCCCCTGGATGTGATGGCCTCTCGGTTTCCTTCCAAATCTAAATTTAGAATTCTATTAGGAGTCTCTACTGGCCCTTGAAATTCAAGTATGATGAACTCTTCAGTTACTCTTGGAAAGGAACTGCAAAACTAAGTTATAATTGCTGTTTTCTCATTCCCTGTCCTCCTAAAGGGCATCGCCTCAAACCCAGAGATCTGGGCTCCATTAAAATCTGTGCAATAATGCCCCTGGGTTCCGTCCTCCTTTCAATGCCCAAGCTGCAAAATGCTGGTCCCAATTCCTGGCTTTCGATTCGGGTGAGCGGGCTGACTCTGCCACTTATTTTGTTAACTACTAGTTTCCCGAAGAGTCTTCTCGTCTTTGAGACCAGTTTCCCGTGTGGACCTGGCCCTCTGGGCTTCGACTCACCTGGTAGTCCTCTGCGGCTTCCTCGACAGGGGACACCCGGTGGGTCCAGTGGTCCCGAGAGCGCTCGCATGTGAGACAGAGGAGCGCCTGGTCCTCCTCGCAGAAGAGCTTCAGCGGCTCCCGGTGCTTCCCGCACAAACCCTGGGGTACAGGCGAAGGCGGATGCAACTGCCGAGCCATCTCGGCCATCTTGGCCAGCGGCCTGTTGGGCCGTAGGTTACTCTGAGGGGACATCTCCCTACACTCCGGACATGGAAATGCACCGTCGGCCTGTCCCCAACAGCGACTAATACACTCCCGGCAGAAGTTGTGGCCACAGTCGGTCATCACCGGATCCGTGAAATAGTCCAGGCAGATGGCGCAGGTGGCTTCCTCCTGGAGGTTGGCAGACAGATCGGAGGCCGCCATGGCTGCGGCTGAGGGAATAAGGCGGGAGGGTCAGTCAGTCTGTCTGTCTGTCGCTCGGTGGCTAGAGACAGCCCCGGGGATGTAGAGTCGAGAATGCCCAACTTCCCTACCGCGAACGAAGAAAGCGGCGCATCCCACCATTTGTTCCCGGTAAGGACGGAGAGAGATCCGAGCCCTTAAAGAAGTGCGGAGGGCGAGCCGCTTGTCTCTGCAGCGCTTGTCAGGGTCTAAATTCCCCGCTCTGGGTTAATTTTTGTCCTGGAATTGGAGCGATGACAACTTCGAGGAGTAGGCAATCTGCCAAGCACCTCGACGACCAGGAAGGGTGCACCAGAAAAGGTAGAGAAACCGCAAAGACCCGTATCAGTTACAAATCACAAAGAGAAGGTCTGAGCACGAAAATGTGCCTGGAGGGGAGTCTAGGTAGCCCAATAAGAAACAGCAGAAGCAAAAGCAGGGAAAGAAGGAGGCGGCGGAAGTAGGAAGATCGGAGACTTTTTTTTTTCTTTTGGAACAACCCGCTTCGTTCTGGATTGGCCGGTTTCTATCACGGGATCTGGGCTACTAACGGAGCACTTTAGATTAGAAAACGTTCTTCAGATGACGTCAATGAAATCACTATTTTAAGAAAAGTCCAAGTTGAAAGTTTGGGGTCTTGGGAAAAGGCAGTTTGAGAAAATTGGTTAGAGGATGTGGCAGTAATTTCCTTGACTTTTTTACAGCTTTGATCCCGGTAGACCCCACCTCTCCTACTGGGTCCTCTCACCTACCCAAATTTTCATAGAATTCCTCCATTATAGATGTGTCCTCATAGTTACTAGTCACAGTGGTCAAAACTCTGCGCCTATAGAGTCAGGACGCGATGATTTCAAATTCACCTTAGGACACTTAGCTGTGAAACTCTGGGCAAGTTATTTAAGCTATTTGCCTCACTTAGCTCATCTATAAAAATAAGAGTACTAATGATAAGGTCCATTACTCAGGGTTGTTGTGAGGCTCAAATGAGAATATGGCTGTAAAATGCTTACTCCAATTCCTAGCATTTTAATAAGTATAATAATGTATTATTATTCATTAATCTTCTTAAATGGATGTACCCAGGATCCTCCCCCAAGTTAGCTCCTTTTAAAAGGCAGCTTAGGTGGCACATGGAACAGAATGCTATGCCTGCAATTAGGAAGACCTGAGTCCTTTTAGAGCTTTATCCACTTCTGGAGTTCATCTATACCCAGATCTTACCTGCATACACAGCAGCTATACTGTAAACAGTTTCAAGCAAATGACCTAAATCAGTTTGAGTGTAACATACAGGCCTCACACCCCTTGATGAGTTTAGGGAGATAGCTACCACAAGCATATGAAGATTTCCCTAGGCAGAATGGATGGATGAGAATATATTCCTAAAGCCATGAAGTTGGCTGGAACTTAGAGCTTGGTTAGTTATCAAAGATGTCGAGATGCATTCCAGATCATCATTAAATGTTTTGACTTTTAACTTGCCACCAAACTTTGGTAATTCTGAAAGAGAGATTGAGACTGATGACTTTGTGCTATACTCTGCCTCCCTTAAATCCAATTCATAAGGAAATCAAGATATTGCCCTGTGATCAAGATAGCCCATTTAAAAAATGCAGCATACCTGACACATTTTAGACATTTAAAACATTATATTTAAACATTTAGACATTTATTTCCTTCCCTTTTTTCTCTTTCCTCAATTGAGTGCTTGATGATTTCACCAACACTCTTAAATTTGTGATGAGAATTTCTGACTCGGAGAACTTGCCTCCAAGTAAGACTAAGAAAAATTGCCTTAAACTCTACTTTGAACCTAATATCATTTTGATTATGTTTGCTGCTGGTTTGCAAAAATCAAGCTTGAGAAGTAAAATACAGCTCCAGTTTTGACCCACTGGTTCCTTGACCTTCCTGATAGACATGCATATGTTCCCCTTCTGTTGTCTGTCTCCTGATTTGTAAACTGCATCCTTTCCCTTCTGGTTTCATTAAAATCCCATTTTACTCATCCTGCCTATGCATTCACATTCTAAGGTTGCTGAATCTCATGATCTGTGTTCAATGAATGACTGATAATTCATCAAAACCTGTGCTCTCATCTCTGTTGATAGGTGATTGGCAACAGTACCTCATCAGCAGTAATTTTGTCACAGACCCTGTGACAAATTTTTTGGTCACACTTATTTTCCCGGTGTAGATGACTCCCAAATCGTTCAGCCTTCATTTCTTCAGCTTTTGTCCCATATCTCTGTCTCCTGGACAGTTCCACATGGATGTCCCATCGATTTCTCAAACGTAATGTGTACTCAACTCATCCTTCATCACAAACTTTTCCATTTTTCTTTCATATTTGTTACCAGTACCAACCAGTGTCTCATTTGATCCCAAATATCCAAGCAATTGAGTTTTATCAGTTCCACTTTCTTATCTCTTCCATCTCTCTCTTTTATTTTCTACTTATAATTAAGATCATCCTACAGACAAGAACCTGATCATCTGTCACCTGGAATACCGAAAGAGCTTTCTAAGCAAATCTCCTGGTATCTAATTTATCCTATTCAATTTATCCTTCACACAACTACAAAAGTGACATCCACAAAATACGGCTTGAGGAACAGCTAGATGGTACACTGGAAAGAGCACTAACTCTGAAATCAGGAGGACCTGAGTTCAAATGTGACCTCAGGCACTTAACACTTCCTAGTTGTGTGGCCCTGGGCAAACCACTTAACCCCAATTGCCTCAGGGGAAAAAATGCAGGCTTGAACTTGTCCTCTCCTAGATCTGCTCAAGAAACTTAAATTGTTCCCCATTATCTTTAAACTACAACTCCTCAGATTGGTATTTTAAATCCCATTCAATCTGATCCTAGGCTACATTTCCATGTTTATTACACATTACTCTCATATCCAGTGAAATTGGTCTACTTGGACCATTTATTTTCGTGACTCCTCTTGACCCCATAAGGTTTTTTGTTAAAGATACCAATTTGCCATTTACTTTTTCAGCACATTATACAGATTGAAGAGGCAAACTGACTTACCCAGGATCGCACAACTAATGTGGCAGATTGACCTGGCCCAATATCGCTCATTAGAAGACATACAAGACATGAATGCTACTATCTCTGCCTAGGCAAAAATTGTCCCTCATGCCTGGAATGCTCTCCTTCCTTATTTCTGCTTTTTGGAACCCCTACCTCACGCTTATTTCTAGGATTACGGGTGTGTTAAAGATATTACCTCTAGAGCAACAAGTTTCTGGAAGCCGCAGGTTAGCAGGGCCTAACCCTGCTGTGATAGTTACTCAGAAAACTTTTCATTCTGCGAAAGATTTCACATTTAATCCGGAAATATAAGGGAATAACTAAATGCATGTTGTACACTCTGCATACAAATTGTAGTACAGCCCCCATTGAGAATATATGTGGCTCTTAAAAGAGCCTTTGGATTAATTTCACGCCTTCTTCTGGCTTAAGCCCTCTCTCCTCGGATGCGGCGAGCTAGCTGGATGTCCTTGGGCATGATAGTCACACGTTTGGCGTGGATGGCGCATAGGTTAGTGTCCTCAAAAAGACCCACAAGGTAGGATTCACTGGCCTCCTGCAAGGCCATTACAGCCGAGCTCTGAAAGCGCAGATCAGTTTTGAAGTCCTGCGCGATCTCTCGCACCAGCCTCTGGAAGGGCAGCTTGCGAATCAGCAGCTCGGTTGACTTTTGGTAACGACGGATCTCTCGCAGGGCCACGGTACCCGGACGATAGCGGTGAGGCTTCTTCACACCGCCGGTAGCAGGGGCACTTTTACGGGCTGCTTTCGTAGCCAGCTGTTTGCGAGGTGCCTTCCCTCCGGTGGACTTACGGGCAGTTTGCTTAGTACGAGCCATTTCACAAGAGACAACAAGGCTTTGTAAGAGAAGTACTGTGCGGAGGTTTTCTGACCCTATTTATAGAAGTAACTCTCTCCTGATTGGACAAAAGAACATTCGAAAGTCCCGCGTTCTGTCTTAATTGGTTTTTAATTCAAACCTCTAATTCCACCTAGTTAAAAAGCTAGTTTATGGCGAAAGCAGTAATGAAGATTTTCCTTGTATTCTAGAATTAAAATATTCGTCAGAATAAAACGGATTTCCGTTGTCCCTCTCCCCAATACTGTAAATGCCCACGCCGGTTGGTGACTGGTCTTTCTGCACTTTTTTTTTTCTTTTAAATTTTTATGTTTGTCGGTATTTTGACTTGAAAAAGAGTGATTTGTCTCAAAGAAGAAATCTTTAGATTCTCTGAACTACCAACAAATCCCAGGAAAAATAGAAACATTCTTTTGATTTTACAATATTTACCCCATTTTTTTTTTTTTTTTTTTTTTTTTTTTTGCCCAAATCATATCTCGTAGGAAAGAAACCCGTGAGTGGAAGTGGAGGGGCATGAATGAGATGCTAAAATATTTGTAAACTATACACGATATAAGGTTAATAAAATCATGTTAATAAAAAAGCAAACTTTTTCTAGCTCTTATAAACATTGGTCATGTGTAATTTATTTTATCGAATTGAACGAGGATTTCCCAGAGATTTCAGGTCCCAAAGTCAAATTACTTTCATGTGAATTAGCCATTTCAATATTTTAATCATAATTTCGAGCTGTGAGGAAGCTTAACGATGTGGCCATAAATCAACTCTTATTTTACAGAAAAGGAAACTCCCAGGTAGTGAAACGAATTACAACTCAAATAGATTTGATCAGAGCTTTCTAACCTTGGATTCATGAACGCTGAGAAGGGGATCCTTGAAATTAGTTACACGGATGGGAGGGAAGTTAGGTCTTTCATTAACTTAAAAATCTTTCAACTTAAAAAGAAACACAGGCTTTACCAAACAATCCAAGAGGTGCATCACACATATAAAAGGTAAATTTCCCTGCATGATAGCCTGTTGTGGAAGGTAGAATTAAGGAAGCATCCTGGGCAATGGCGGGAAAGAGTCAGGAAAGGAGTGAGGAGTTAGATATGGGAGCTGCTGGTGGAATGGAGCAAACTATGAGACCCAAAAAAGTATTTCCTCCTCCCACCCCTTCCCCCACTTCCACCCCCACTACCACCCTCAATCCCCCATCAAGTTCCTTTAGGCCGGGGGTGGGGAACCTCCGGCAGAATTAGGCCATCAAAATAATTTGCTTAACCAACCTCTGGCGATGCTGAGCTGAAAGATGGAACCTCCCATAGCTTGAGTTCTATAAATTGATCATTTTGTATAGCCCGCAAATGATGTTATAAATATCAAATTGCCCTTGGCAGAAAGAAGACTCCCCATCCCTGCGGCCGAGCTCTGGTAAGCAAATATCACTGTTCCGAAGATCTTCAAGTCGGCTTTTCTACTTTCTTTAAGCTACCATTCCAATACTGAGATTGTTAAAATACCTGACATGTTAGCACAGAGATAATTGTACACTTTCTTTCCAGATACATATGAGCTTTCTCTTCCCGAAAGTCGCAGGAAGTGAAACATGGGAGGGGGAATCTTTAGGCGACCCCCCCACCACACCCCCCGAGTTAGAATACATCAGAAAACAGAAAGGGAAAAACGGAAACCTGGAACTAATGCCCAATTGACAGCAATGAGCTGGAAAACAAGGTACTGCTTCAGCCTTCTCTGCCTGCTCTATCTAAACCTGATTTCCTCCAGCATTGTAAGGGAGGTTAAAACGGAATGAAACTAGAACACGCTGGTTTGGACTTCCCTCAGCTTCTGGGAAGAGGTGAACCGGCTTGGCATATAGAAAATATTCCTCCTTCACGGTCCGCTGAGTACTTGGGCGAAGGAGAGGAGAGCAAGGACTTTTAATGAGGATTTTCCGGGCATCAATTGAATCAGATAAAAGACCCTTGCCGGCTACAAAGTGCTTCACTAAAAAACAAGGGCGGGGGTGAGAGTGCGAGGGGGAAGTTTTTAGAAACTTAATGGAAAGTAGAATGTGAAAGTGTCAGAAATACCATTTTCCAAGGGATTTATCTAATTAATGATTTTAGTGCCCTAAATGGCACTATTAAAACCTACAAATTGTGGATGAATTCATTCAACAAGTACTGGGGGACAGGGGGAAATTTGGGTTTTGATTCGTCACAAATTACTAACTTTATTTAAAAATCACATTGTCATTACACTTAGTAGTGAAAGTAAATCAACTCTTTCTTTGAAAACATAGGTGGCTCTCAAAAGAGCCTTTGTTATTCAGCAAAATCGAAGGCAAAATGCAGGATTGTCTGACTTACTTATTTGCCCTTGACTTTATGGAGACTTTCGGTTTTCTTGGGTAGTAGCACTGCCTGAATGTTAGGCAGAACGCCACCCTGAGCAATGGTGACTTTGCCTAGCAGTTTATTGAGTTCTTCGTCATTTCGTATGGCCAGCTGAAGATGTCGGGGAATAATACGAGTCTTCTTGTTATCCCGAGCCGCGTTGCCAGCTAGCTCCAAGATTTCGGCTGTCAGATACTCTAATACAGCGGCCAAATATACGGGTGCTCCAGCTCCTACTCGCTCGGAATAGCTGCCTTTTCGTAGAAGTCGATGTACACGGCCCACAGGGAACTGCAAACCAGCCCGAGAGGAGCGCGATTTTGCCTTGGCGCGAGCTTTGCCACCTTGCTTGCCACGTCCAGACATGACAAAATATTCAAAAATGTTCTTAGCTCTGGAGTAAGATGCAAACCTATAAACTAAACGCTTGAACTGAACCTTTTATAAAGCGTACTGAGCGCGAAAATAAAGCACTGTGATTAGCTAATTTTCGTAGCCAATAGAAAAGCAAGTTTTCGATCTGTTATTGTTGGAAGCCCTTCAGTCCTTCCAAGCAATAATTCTACTAAACATTCTGAGAGTAAATCAAACTGAAGGAGAGGAAGTTGGGGGAGGGGAGAGAAGAAGGGAAGGGAAAATAAGGAGAGTACTGTTTCTCTACACATTTTTCTTGGAATGACTGTAGTTATGAGAAGTTCCATGAAGCTTGTATGTCTCCCAAAAGGAATGAATAGCAGGCTTATGATAATGCAACTTGCAGGAAATTGCTATGACATCATCATCAGTTACATGCTCCCATTATGACGAACTCTGATGAAGTCAAAGAAAAAAATTTGTGAAGATTTGGAGACCCTTATCATCAATGTGCTGAAAAAGAACAAGTTTGTAATTCTAGGTGACTTTGACAGGGTGAAACTGTGTCTCCTTTAATCTCTAAAGTAATCACTTTGCCCCTTTCATTCCTGACCTCCTAGACTCTAGAGAATCTATGAAAAGACATATTTCCCAGACTGGGCTTTTCTAAGGCAAATCACCTTCCTCCTCCAATTGATCTTTTGGATAACTGGATCCCCATTCAGGAAGCCTTCAAAGTGATTTTCATAAAATTTGGAGATCTGGGTCTGATACTGAGTGGCTTGAAACTCCAAGTATCTAGGCCTTGGGGACATTCACTTTTTTTTCAATTGGAGGTTTTAGCCTCAGATTTCTATAAAGGACAATTCTGAACTCCATATTTTTGCAGAATGTTTGAAGTAGGATTATGCTTTGTCAAGGAACCTCTGTCCTTGGCATAGCTGCCTGCTAGGACTCCTGCCCACTATTAAGAGAACCTCTTCTCGGTGCCGATAAAGTTCCTTTTTTGCCACTAATATTTCAGGTTTGTGAATTCTTTCATGTTGAACCTGTGCCAACCAGAAGGACATTCCCATACTCTCTGCACCGCCACTAGAACAACATCAACTTTAATGCCAAAACAAGCACAGACTATCAAACATGGAAGAGAATCCTTGGAAGGAATGGTTTTGGAAACAGTAATAGTAACAATTCACTTATTAGCCTTCTAACATCATTAACATGGTCTTTCATTTAATAACATACAATAAAACTTTGTGGATGCACCCTCAATGCAACCATTGGCATTTAATGACTATGTCATTGAAGAAGAAGCAGATAGGATGTGAGAATAATGAAGGCAGAGTGCTGAAGTGATCATCAACTTATCCTCTCCAAGTTAAGCACTGGAGTTATAAAAAAAAAAAAAAAATGGCAGCCCTAAGACAAGTAAACCAACAGAAGACAATGTCAATAGATTCAAGTGATTCTCCATTAATATTTTTCAGAAAAAGTAACAGTGAAGTAGAAAAGGAGTGGGAAACTTTCAAAGATTTGCTGTATAGCACTGAATTTATTCATCTGGCCCAGGATACTCATTAATATCAAGATTGGATTGACAAAAATGATGGGGAAATACAGAAATTGCTAAATAAAAAAGATAATTCCATAAGTTTTACTAGCAGGCAGTTTTGTCCAAAAGTAAAGTGCAAGTAAAGGTTAGAAAGATGCAGTACAGGGCAGTGAGGTGGTGCAGTGGATAGAGCACCAGTCCTGTGAAGTCAGGAGGACCTGTCTTCAGACACTTAACACTTCCTAGTTGTGTGACCATGGGCACGTTACTTTGTAATACCAGCGAGACTGAGGAGTGTGGAGATTGGTTCAATTCAAAGTGGACAGTTTAATAAACTAGGCTTGACTGAATGGGACTATGGTCCAAAGCTCCCGATCCCAAACATGTTGTGAAGGGAGCTTATGTAGGATTGTAATTAGCAAAGCCTGTAAGTGATAACAGAAGCAAAAAGAATGCAGTTAGGCAATTTCCTTATTTATCATCAGGCAGCTATTATACAAGAAAAATATTTCACAGTCTAAAGAGATAACAGGATGTATACATGATGGGAATGGACTTGGGATGTATAAAATGGTGGGAATGGGTTTAGGATGCATATAGTATTGGGAATGGGTTTAAGGAGATTTTCCAAGGTCACTAATTTCAGAGAACAATGATCCTATTTTGGAAAATACCTTGCAGGTGTGATGAATCAAATAAACATAAGAACAGAAATAGGCAAAATCACTCTGGTCATGCTTGTCACTGATTTAGTGTGTGAGGCAGCTAAGTTCAGATTCTCATGGGTCCTTTTTGGTTCAACAACTTAATTCCAATTGCCCTCAGGGGAAAAAAAAAGAAAGAAAAGCTGCAGTATGAAATTCAATTTACACTGAAATTAACAATCTAGAGCACTTTTTTGATGCCATGAAGACTATTTATGGGTCAAAAAACTGTAGTGCATTTCACTACTCAGGCTGATGGAGCCACATAGTTCTGGAGACACAGTGTTCTCAACAGATCAATGCTAAAACCACTGATTGTTTATCTCAGATTGCAGTGGATCCCTAGCTGAAGTTCCAACTGAAGAAAAGGTTTTGAATGACATCAGGGTCCTTTCATGTGACACAGTACCTAATGTTGAATTTTTTCCCAGCTAAATACAAGACAGGGGTATATGGCTTATACAAAAGTTGACTGAAATCTTTAGGATTATATGGCAAAATAAGTTTATCCCCCAGTAATTTAAGGATGCAAATAGATGTCCTCTGACAATGGGAGACTGGGATGAGTATCTATATTTTTCTGTCTTTGCTGACAAGATTCTGACCTCTTCATCCTCTTCAATAGGCTAGTTCTTTTTTTTTTTTTTTTTTTAATCTTTTTATTTTCAAAATATATATAAGGCAAATCACTACTGATCAGAGAAATGCAAATTAAGACAACTCTAAGATACCACTACACACCTGTCAGATTGGCTAAGATGACAGGAAAAAATAATGATGAATGTGGGAGGGGATGCTGGAAAACTGGGACATTGATGCATTGTTGGTGGAATTGTGAACGAATCCAACCATTCTGGAGAGCAATCTGGAATTATGCCCCAAATGTTACCAAACTGTGCATACCCTTTGATCCAGCAGTGCCTGGGCTTATATCCCAAAGAAATACTAAAGAAAGGAAAGGGACCTGTATGTGCAAAATGTTTGTGGCAGTCCTTTTTGTAATGGCTAGAAACTGGAAAATGAATGGATGCCCATCAATTGGAGAATGTTGGATAAATTGTGGTATATGAATATTATGGAATATTATTGTTCTGTAAGAAATGACCAGCAGAATGAATACAGAGAGGCCTGGAGAGACTTACATGAACTGATGCTAAGTGAAATGAGCAGAACCTCTTAAGAGATCATTATATACATCAACAACGATACTATATGAAGATGTATTCTGATTGAAGTGGATTTCTTCGACAAAGAGACCTAATTCAGTTTCAATTGATCAATGATGGACAGAAGCAGCTACACCCAAAGAAAAAAACACTGGGAAATGAATGTAAACTGTTTGCATTTTTGTTTTTCTTCCCGGGTTATTTTTACCTTCTGAATCCAATTCTCCCTGTGCAACAAGAAAACTGTTTGGTTCTGCACACATATATTGTATCTAGGATATACTATGACATATTCAACATATATAGGACTGCTTGCCATCTGGGGGAGGGGGTGGAAGGTGGGAGGGAAAAATCGGAATAGAAGTGAGTGCAAGGGATAATGTTGTAAATAAAATTACCCTGGCATGGGTTATGTCAATAAAAAGTTATTATAATAATAAAAAAAATCATCCTGCTGATCATTTTTTACAGAACAATAATATTCCATAACATTCATATACCCTAACTTATTCAGCTATTCTTCAACTGTTGGGCATCCACTTAGTTTCTAGTTTCTAGCCATTACAAAGAGGGCTGCCACAAACATTTTTGCACATGTGAGTCCCCTTCCCTCCTTTAAGATCTCTTTGGGACATTAGCCCAGTAGAAACACTACTGGATCAAAGGGTATGCACTATTTGATAACCTTTTGAGCATAGTTCCAAATTCCTCTTCAGAATGTCTCGATCTGTTCACAATTTCACCAACAATGTATCCCAGTTTTCCCACATCCCCTCCAACATTCTTTATTACCTTTTCCTATCATCTTAGACAATCTGAGAGATGTGTAGTGGTACCTCACAGTTGTCTTAATTTACATTTCTCTGGTCAATAGTAATTTAGAGCACTTTTATAACTTAAAATGGTTTCAATTTCTTCATCTGAAAATTGTTCATATCCTTTCATCATTTATCAATTGGAGAATGGCTTGGATTCTTATAAGTCTGAGTTAATTCTCTACATATTTTGGAAATGAGGCCTTTATCAGAACATTGAACGTAAAAATGTTTTCCCAATTTATCACTTTCCCTCTTGTTAAAAACTGCTTTATAGATCCCAACCACCCCCACCCCTGAAAAACTGGGTTTGAAGATGACCCAGCAATCCCAAACTCCTTTTGCATACCAAAAAAAAAAAAAAAACAAAACAAAAAAAAAAACACTTGTCTCCATGTCTCTGTCAGAACCTTCCTTGGCACAGGAATAGCAAAGGAAACCTTATGCAAGACCTCCCTGTCCATGTCTTTGAAGTATTTCTTTAAAGATAACTGTTGAGCCATATAACTACCCTCTACTTCTTTGTCATTAGGACTGGAAATTGATTTTTTTAAAAAAGGGCCCAGGAAAACCCTTGGAGCGCTAATCATACCATTGTGTCATAAATTCCAGCTGCATTATCTCAATCCTTGCTAGGATAATCCCCGCTCTTTTTGGGTATTGTCCCTTGCCTAGCTGCCTCCTGCCCTGAACCTTCTTATCTTGACACCTATCCTGTCAGGATTAAGTTATGTTCCTTTCTTGGAAATTATGGTTCAGTCCTCCCAGTGTCCTTGCCCCTTATCTGCCTGTTTCCCCTATAAGGTTGTATACTTTAGATTATGTATTTTGTTTGCAAATCCTAATTAGCTAAAACCCTATATAAGTTTCCTGCCTTGGTTTATCTGCACTAAATGCTTTGGACAAGATTCCTATGAGGTCAGGTAGCCTAAACTTTTCATATTAAAGATTAAAAACCAATCTCTGTCTGCCTCAGTTTCTCTGGTATTACATAACAACAGCTGCAAAGATGTTAGATAAGGAAGCAAGCCAACCCTTTGTTTGGTTTTTGTCAACCCTGCTTACACAAAAGCCTGTAAAAGGCCTGATGTCTCTTTTGTTCACTACCACATGCTTTGGATAGAACTCTCATGTGTGGTCAGTTGACCTTCAATAAATTCTCCAATTTAAAATAAGTGTTTGCCTCCATATCATGGCACTCTAATCTCCCTCTCAAATAAAATATTAAAAATTGTCTAATCTCTATCTTGCCTCAATTTCTCCGGCATTACATGGGCAATCAAATTTTGCAATGATCTATCTACAATTTAGTTCCATGATAGCACCCTTGCTCATATTCTGGAAAATGGACAATGCTTTCTAATTTTTCCCATCACCAGCAGAGGTGAAACACGAGTGAAACATTTTTCTAGCATGATGCTTTCAATGAACAGGCAAACAGGGTTAAATGATTTAGCCAGTGTCGCACAATTAGTACATGTCTAAGACTGAATGAGCCCTTCTGATTCTAAGGCAAGTGTTCAATCCACCCTGCCACGTAGAAGTTAAGGTTACCAAGCACTGAATAGTCAATCATAAGTAAAAACAACAGCCAGCAAGTCTACATAATACATCACTAATTTGTTGTAGAGACGCCAAGAGATACAGGTATTTTAAACCAAAACAATTTAGAAAAGATTTTAAGAATTCTTTCCAGGATATGAGATAAACGTCATAAAAAGGAATAATACATAACGCTGAAGCTGTTCGATTGGTTCAGTTTTTTAAATAACCCAGCCAATTGGAAAGTAAAATTGATATCTGTTAGTTTGCATGCGTTCTTTTCAATAGAGAAGGATTTAGCATTTTTTGTCCAACCAGGCGTTAGTTTTCCAATGCTTCATTTGAACACACAAACTACAAGTAAACCAAATATGAGGAGGCTGCGGCTCATCTTTTCTGAATTGTTTGGCACTTTATTATTTTTAGACCATGCCTGAACCCGCCAAGTCAGCTCCAGCCCCGAAGAAGGGCTCCAAGAAGGCTATGACCAAAGCACAGAAAAAAGACGGGAAAAAGCACAAGCGCAGCCGCAAGGAAAGCTATTCCATCTATGTGTACAAGGTGTTGAAGCAGGTGCACCCCGACACGGGCATCTTCTCCAAAGCCATGGGCATCATGAACTCCTTCGTTAATGACATCTTTGAGCGTATCGCTGGCGAGACATCCCGCCTGGCACCTTACAACAAGCGCTCCACTATCACGTCCCGGGAGATCCAGACGGCTGTACGCCTGCTGCTGCCTGGGGAGCTGGCCAAGCACGCAGTGTCTGAAGGTACTAAAGCAGTCACCAAGTATACCAGCTCTAAGTAACCACTTAACTCCTAAAACCTTAAAAATCACAACCCCAAGGGCTCTTTTTAGAACCACCTATACTTTCGGACAAAAAGTTTTGAACACTCAACTTAAAAGAGAAAATTTTTTTAAAGTACCGGAATCTGACACACAGAATGAATATCCAGTAGATAATCTTGGATTAACTCGAGAAGGCTCGACTTGAAAATTTCACCAAGAGGAAAATAGTTAATAGTGGACAAGATGCTATTCTAAACTCATCTTATGAGACATTTTGTACTCCCAGAAAAGGGAAAAGAAGAGAAAGACTTTAAAAACGACACCCCTCCCCCCACCTGCATCAAATTTTTTTCCCTTGGTTGTTGGTTTTGTTCAGGTGAGAAACCAAATAATTGCTTGAAGATCTATTTCTGGAAAAAAAGACTACCTTAAATAAAGGAGTAATTTTATAGAAATTATTCTTATAAACATCTAAAGGGAATTTACACGGGAGAGAATTATTGCTCCAGGATGGGAGGAGGGAAGAGAAATGAGATAGGGAGGGAGAAAGGGAAGGCCTGTCCCTTGTTCCCGAGGGTTTCTAAACTAGAAGCAAAGTTTTTTTGTTTTGTTTTGTTTTGTGTTGGAATCTTTACTAAAGTGTTAAGACATTTCTTTACAAAGTGTTAAAGACATTGGAGTTAATTTAATCTTAGAGTTATTTGGGGCCAGAACTTGAAACAAGATACTAAGTGGAACTGATTGAACAATGCTTGTGTTCACACCTTTAAAAAGCTAAGTATCTAAGTACTCAATAGAGTTCACTCCTTTGGGAGAGTTCAGGGCTAGTATGAGAGCTGAATTCACACTTCCCTTAGGACCAGAGAGCACTCTGGGAGATAATCCAGAATCCCTCTCCCTCCAGAAGGCAGAGTTAACCTTTGGGAGATGATATATATGGAGGAAGCTCTTGGAGCAAAAGGAGAATTTCTCTGGAACATCAACAGGGCTCTGAGACAAAACACTCTGGAAGAAAAGACTACTCGCCACAGACTGGAGATTGAGAAGCCACGAGTCAGAGCTGGCTGGAGGCTGAAGAAAGCAGAGGCAGAAGCCAAGGACAAAGCTGCAAGATCTCTTGGAGCCAGGTAGAGAGATAGGCCTCAACTAACTGGGCTAAATTTGAAGGAGAAATAAATGTTTGCAATTTTTACCAGCTGGCTGAGATTTTGGAATAATTATTTACTTCAACTGAGACTAACACTGCCTCCAAGGAAAATCACCATACCCTTGCTCTTTTAAGTCTCCATGCCCTGTTGGGGATATGGTCATTAATCTCTTCATTGTCTTCCTCCTTAATATCAGGCTTCCCTATTTGGCTACTCCGAGAAGCAACTTTTTTCTTTCTTCTAGGGATAGGGTTTCTTAGTGCTAACTGAATTATATTGTATAAATTAAATGCCTCAATGGAAATTGAATGAGGACCGTTTTCATTGTAATATGCGGACATCTATTGTCCAACCAGGGACCAGTTATAGAGAGATCTGCTCCTGCTCTACGAACCAAGGGGAGATGCGGTTTAATGTACCCAGAAGTCTACCTACCTGTCCCCAAGTTATAAGTAGCCCTTGTCCTTCTATCAGCTTAAGCATGCTTTCTATAGCACCACTTGTGGGTGGGGTTGAAGGGGTTGAAGGCAGGGATGGAGAGTCTTTAGCTAGCATTTGTCCCATTTTAGCCAAAATTCTACTTTAATTCTTTTAACAAAATTTCTTTGTTGTACTCACTCTGATTTCTGAGTTGAGAAGACTTTTCCACTCGATCAGGGTCACAGGCTTTTCCACTTAAAATCAGGATCGGAGCTTTTCTACTGAAATCAGCTGAGGGTCCTGTCAGCCCCCCATTGGGCGCCAAAATGTGGGGGTTTTCCTGGGAAGGCAGTCTTAGGTTTTGAGGTCTTTCTCTTTATCATCTGGTAATTATATTGGAGCTTTTTGCACTGAATACTGCTCCGTTGAGTTAAAAAATCTGTATTCTCTCCAACTGTAATCCTGATTGCTTTTCTGTTGGTTGATGACATCAGAGTCTTGAATTTCTAAAGACTCTCTGGGTGTAACCTCAGCTGCTATCATGCCCCACCTGTCCTTTGATTGATACTTAGGAGCTGAGCCCTGCCTCTTAATTCTCTGGGTCAGTCTACATTCAGAGGCCCATTGAAAATCTTGATTGCATTGTGGACATGGGGTTTTGGGTTTTCTCTCACCCTGTCTTCTCATTCTATCTCCATATCTACATTGAGCTCTCAAATGTCCAACTTTTCCACACTGAAAACATCTTTGAGTTTCTCTAGAATTCCGTTGCCAAGAAGGACCCTGTCTTTCCATGTTCATCATAGTTTGGGTATAATAAGCATTTGTGCCCACTGTAGCACAGCGTCTTATGATCTCCTCTAAAGGAGCATCTTTGTCTAGTCCCCATATAATTCTTTTGCAAATCTCATTGACATTTTCCTTAGCCAGATGTCTAGTCATTATTTCTGTAGCAGCATTATCTCCAATGGTTCTGATTACAGCTGTTTGCAAACGTCCCACAAAATCTGCAAAAGGTTCATTGGGACCTTGCTCTATTTTTGTGAAAGCTTTATTTCCATCTTTCTGTATAGGGAGAGAATTCCAAGCTTTTGTTGCAGCCTTAGAAATCTGCTCATACACTGTTATAGGATAATAAATCTGCTCTGAATTCTCTGCATACTGACCTTCGCTAGCTAGTTGGTCAAAAGTGATTTGTCCAATAATTCCCGTTTGCCTATTGCGTTGAGCTTGAAGCCTACATAATTGATGATACTCCGAAAGCCACAACAAATTTTGTCCCGGTTCTAAGCATGTTTTCGCTATGGATTTCCAATCATTTGGGGTTAAGATTTCATAAGATAAATTATCTAGCAACATCTTCATATAAGATGATGTAGTCCCATAAAGAGTGCAACCCTTTTTCAAATCTTTAATTTTTTCCAAATTAAAAGGAGTGTATTGTCTTTCTTTTTGACTTGAAGAGTCAATCTTTTCCATATATCTTCTCCTTTATTTTTTGCTTTAATTAATGCTTCTTCTAATCTTGTCATATTCTGCTTCACAGGAGAAGCTGATTGTATCTCTGCCTCTCTCTCTTCCTCTTCTCAGATGAGGAATGATCTAATTCCTCCTGCTGTGAAGTATCACACTCAGGATTGTACTTAACTCCATTATCTGAATTTTCCTGCTTATCATCTAGTTTAGTTGGCACTTTCTTCTTTTTCATTTTAACACTTAAAAAGCTTCTTATAGCCAGTTGTATTAAATTATATGTATTAAATATGTCTTTAGAAATTAAGTTAGGGCCATTTTTATTACAGAATTGACAAACATTCTCTCCTACTAAGTTCCATTCATCCAGATCCAAATCTTTCTCCAGAGAGAAACAAGGACATATTTTCTTAACAGTTTGTAAAAGTTCAGTGATCTGCTCCATAATTATGATCAAACCTTGGCTTTCCATAACTTTAACAATGCTCTCTAAACATTTTCCTTGAACAGAAACAGAAGGCTGTTTTCTAAAGATCTGTCCCATCTTAGCTGAAATTCTACTTTAATTCTTTTAACAAAATTTCTTTGTTGTACTCACTCTAATTTCTGAGTTTGAAGAGACTTTTCCACTCGATCAGGGTCACAGGCTTTTCCACTTAAATCAGGATCAGAGGCTTTTCTACTGAAATCAGGATCGGAGCTTTTCCACTGAAATCAGCTGAGGGTCCTGTCAATCCCTGTTCGGGCGCCAAAATGTTGGGGTTTTCCTTGGAGGCAGCCTTAGTCTCAGTTGAAGTAAATAATTATTCCAAAATCTCAGCCAGCTGGTAAAAACTGCAAACGTTTATTTCTCCTTCAAATTTAGGCCGGTTAGTTGAGGCCTATCTCTCTGCCTGGCTCCAAGAGATCTTGCAGCTTTGTCCTTGGCTTTTTTGTTTTGCTTTTTGTTTTTGAGGTGTCACCCTGTCTGGGAAAGGAAAAGAGGCTTATGGAAATGCTTATGACATTGAACAGGAGGCCAAAATTCCTGTAACATCTCCCATGGAATCAAAGCACATAGTCCAAAGTTGTATTGTTGTTGCATAAAAAGTGCTGTGGAAACTATACAATGTTGTGTAATTGGGAATTACTATTACATATATGTGTGTGTGTGTGTGTGTGTACACACACACACACACACACACACACACATATATATATATATATATATATACATATTCCCCGAAGCAATTAAGGTTAAGTGACTTGCCCAGGGTCACATAGCTCAGCCTGTAAAGTGTCTGAAGTCGCATTTGAACTTGGATCCTCCCAACTTCAGGGCTTACTATTATATTAAAGGAAACAAATTTTCCTCAACTTTTTTTTTTTTTTAATTCAAGTTCGGCTCAGATAAGAGTAAATTCCTATTCAGAGAGAAATCAAAATTTCTGACCTTGTGGGTTTTAACATTTAGTAAATATATAACTAAAACACAATCAACGATGTAGACTACACCTTTGATTTTGTTGTTAGAATATGCTTTCTATCAAAGTTTATTTTTAAAAAGTTGCTTTGGAGTACTGAGTTTGAATTACTTTCTTAGGATTACTCAGAGGTACAATCTGGATTGAAATCTTCATCACTCCAGGGCTAACTATTACATTCCCTCAATAACATTTACATGAGATAAGAAATAAATGCCATGTCTTCTAGGAAGGCTTTCCACATCTTCCACACTGTATTTGAATTAGACTTTAAAGATGTATAAGAAATCAGCAAATAGTGAGTTTATTCCTAGCATTGGGAACAGCTTACATAATGGTACTGTTTGAGGCAAAGAAACCTACCCAAATTGTCTACTACAGAGATCACTCATAGAAAGCAGAATGATTTATTAGAATCTCTAGAAGCAGACCCCAGCCAAATTTCACAGCTGGATAGGGCCAGGGTCTTTTATACATTTCAGACAAAGAACCTCCAAAATCCTGCCCTCCATATGTTGTGATTGGTCACATAAGTCTACTGTTCCCCTAGTTGGTCAGTGGAATGTAGTAGACAAGGTGATAAACAAATTCTTTGGCCAAGTAATCCCTTCTTTGGATAATAGAATGTGGTCCAGGCCTTATCTAAAATCACATGACTCTGGAGACAAGGAAACTGAGGTCTATAGGCTTGATCTACTTTAACAGTTTCTGATCAATATATGCTTAATCTGTAAATTCTTCACCTTTTCCCACACAGTACTGAAGTAGCAAAGTAGAGACTATATCCTGAAGATAAATTGTGGTACAGTTTGGTTGGATTGTTGGGTGGTCTGAAAAGAATAACATGAGAGACTAGAAATATAGGGGGCTGTCAGACTTTGGAAAGTAAAGGCATCTGAATTGTATTCTATAAGCACTAAAGAGCTACTGACATTTTTAAGCAGTGGAATTATATGACTAAATTTATGCTTAAGAAAAATTGTTCTGGCAGTATTATGACGGATAGATTCAAGTTTGTATGTGTACTGGGAATGTAAGACATAAGTGGAGGTGGAAATGTTGTGCCACGGTTTTATTTTATTCTTCTGACTCAGTTTCCCTAATTGGTCCTGCCTCAGTTTCCCTAAATTGTTCTGCCTCAGTTTCCCTAATTGTTATGCCTCAATCCCCTTAGTTGTAAACCCCCCTCTGGTTCATGAAGACTGACAGGGTTATTTGCTCTAAGGTTATAAACTGTCAATGTGTAAACCCAAAAAAGGGGAATCCAGACATTCTGTCTCTTGCCAGACACTTTCTTAGCTCCCAGTTACTAAGAATTAATGGTCCTACCCCCAAATCTGTCAGAACCGAATTAATGGTTCCTGCCTGGAGATTTCCCCTCACCAGACTATAACTATGTCATGGAGAACTCGAATTGGCTGCTAGATGCTGAGTGGATGCTGTTGGATGCTACATTCTTGAAGACCATAGTCTCATTCAGTTCTGGGACCAAACCATGATCCATTTGGTCTCAGTAAATCTCTCCTTTGCAAATAAAATATTAAATTGTTCTCTAATCTCTATCTTGCCTCAGTTTCTCCAGCATTACAGAAAGATGCTAGATTATTAATTCTCTAGTGATTGGTGATAAAGGCCTGTATGTTAGAAAAGTGGAGGGCATAAATTAGAGAGGATATGTTAAATGATTTTTTTCCCCATTCTTTTATGCTATGAAAGAAAATGTAGGATGTTTCCCAATATAGTGATGTAAGAATGTAATGAAACTAAAAGGGATGTTTATATAAAAACATAAGGGTTTAAAAGGCTAAGGACATTTAATGTCTTAAAAGTTTAATTTTTGAATTACCTAGTTTTTAAATATTTAAAACTGAAAAAACTTAGGAAAAAAGACAGGTGAGTATAAATTAATATTATTTGATGATATTAAACCAGTTCTATTTCCTTAACTTTATGATTCAATTTTATAATCAGTTTACTAATGACATTTAGATAAGTAGTCAATTTGATGACATATCCTTATCACAAAAGAGTCAATAGAGAGAACAAAAAAGAAGTGCAAAGATATATGTGTAGATATACTTTCTGTCTCTGGGCAAGTAATAACTAATTTAATAATTAGACAAACTAATAAAAAATGGTCAGTGGAGCAGCTAAAAGTTTTGATATTCTTTTGTAAAAAAAAAAAAAAAAAAAAAAAAAGGTGCCCTTGACAAGTGAAAATCAATACTGATTGGTTCACCTTTAATGAGGAGATGGGCTGGAAATCTTCAACTCCTTCTGTTGGGAACAGTGGCTTGAAGAGCCACATGAGCAGAGGAAGCCATCTCTATCCAGAGCACTCTATTTGGTTTTCTTCTTCATAATCTAGTTCATCCTTAACTTCAATAGATATGTGCAAAGACTGGGGCTCATTTTCTTGGGGCAATAATGTGCCTGGATTAGATTCTGTTTACATTCTACACAGAAATAAGGTTTCCTTATTTGGTGAGGTTTTACCCAAGATAGAGGCACATGTTTCCTTAAGAATTAAGAATATCAATCAATCATTATTTCATCGACTGATTGACTGACCTATAGGAGCTGGGCCCTGAATGAGGAAATAAAAAACCTTAATGGTAATTTAATAATTGGTTGCTGTTATGATAGCAAAATATTAATTTCTCTCATAATCATGTCCCTGTTACTGTAGGTGCATCTCCAAGGTATTGTGTGAACCCTAATCTCTTCTCTCCATTCTCTCTTGGCAATCTCATCAGTTTCTATGGGCTTTAAATATCTCTGAGCAGATGATTACCAAATGTATATATTAAGTCCTAGTCTCTTTTGTACCTCACCAATTGTTTATTGGGCATTTCCAACTGGAATTTGCCATCTTCAAACTCAGCAGGAGCCTGGAGAGGAGAGACTTGAGTTCAAATAAGTAATAAAAATTATCATATTTGAAACTAACATTATTTTTGTCCCTAAATTTCTTCTGATCTTCTCTACTTCTGTTGAATAATACTGTTCTAGTCACCGAAATTGGCAAAATCTATCATACAAGAACTTTCTCTTCCTCCTCCTCTATAAAATCAACTGAAAAATATTGATATTTCTACCTCCATAAGATCCCTTACATATCAATTTTCTTTTAACTTACAGGTTTCACTACAAAAGTCCAAACTCTAATAATCTATCCTGGACGGCTTGCAATAGTGTATTAAACCGAACCCAATTTTATCCTCCACACGACAGGAAAGGCAGTTTAAGGGTAAAATCCGCATTTTTCTCCTACTGAATGAACTCCAATGATCCCAAACTTTTTTTTCTTCCTGGATATTTAATTTCATCAGTGTAGCTTTAGAACTCCTCGTAAATAACTTTTCTCTAATTAAAACTTGCTAAACCTCAAGGAGATGGTGACACGTGATAGTGATAACTTTGCAATTTGGTTGTTCCCAGGATATTAGAGAATAAGTGATTTGTTCTAATGAAACTCCACGATTCCCAGATTTTTCCGTCTTAATCTCAATATTTATTTACCCTATTCTTCAATTTGTGGGTAAAAAATCATCCCACCTAATAACTCCCGTAAAGAACAATGATGGGGAAACTCTTTTTCCAAGGCAAGTACAGAAGCTCCAAAACAAACACAAACTTTAGTACAACTTTACAGCTTCTCTCACTGACAACGTGGGTGGCTCTGAAAACAGGCATTAGCCGATAATTCCGTGCAAAAATGACATTAAGCTCTCTCCCTTCGGATGTGATGGGCTAACTCTATGTCCTTGGGCATGATTGTTACCCGTTTTGCGTAGATGGCACACAGATTCGTGTCTTCAAAGAGCCCTACTGAATAGGCTTCACTCGCCTCTTGCAAAGCCATTAACAGCTGAACTCTGGAAGTGAAAATCAGTTTTAAAATTCTGTGCAATCTCCTGGACCAGTGCGCGAATTTAGGGTTTCAAAGGAAAGGGGAGCTTGCAGATTAGAAGCTCAGTGGATTTCTGGTAGTGTCGGATCTCTTGGAATGCCATGGCGCCAGGTCAATAGCGATGAGGCTTCTTCATGCCGCCAGTGGCAGGAGTGCTCTTACAAGACGCCTTAGTGGCCCACTGTTTGCAAGGTGCTTTGCCTCCCGTAGACTTACGAGCCATGAATAATAATAAACAGATTTTACCTGGAAAACCAAAATCGGAAGTTGGGAGCCCTTGCTATCTCATTTATATACATAACCTTGCTCTGGAACTTTGGAAATGCTGGCGCTTGAATTGATTGGTTAAAAATGAAAGCCTACAAGTAGCTGAATATGTTAACAATTTGAACAGAAATCGATTCTCAATGCCCATTTTCTCTATAGGCTTCTTTGGTGATTTTTTTTGTTCAGCTTGTCTCCTACTTTGGATCTTGATTCTCTAGCAGTTTTTAATTTTATCCTATAGAGACGTATTAATTTGTGCTGCTTAAGCTGTACTTCAATTGTCACACACAAATATATTTTCTTAGAAACAGTGAGGTAAAAACTAAACTCACCAATAAAATGTATATGTATACTCATACATAAATATTTACTTGGACTTGGGAACATTAGTTAACTTGCATAACATTTGAAAAAGCCTGATAGAATGTGATTGGTTAAATGGTTTAACTCTTTGCTTCTTATTCTTTCTTCTTAGTTTCTTCAAATTCTTTTAAATACAAATTGTGATAGGGGAGCCACCTGCCACTGGCTGCTGGAGGTCTAACTCAGACCTATAGAATGGATCCATTCATGTGAGAGGATGATATGATATAAAGGGACTGAGAGGCACTTGAGTTGTCTGACTTCTCTCCTCTTCCTTCTTTCCTCCAATTTATTTCATTCCCAATCCAAAAGGGACATCTTCGAAGATGGTTTTGCATCTCCTTCAAATTTATGATTCACAGCTATGGAGGCTCTGGGAGAATTGGCCTGCCCCTTCACCTAGGCATGGTCCTTAATAACAAATCACAATACTTCCGTTTCCTCACTCAAACTTCTTAAGTTCTGGGATCTTCCTCACTCTACTCATACTCTTACCATCTCTCCCATTCTGCTCTATCCTGTACCATAGAAACTCTTGAACATCGAATCTGATTTGACTCATGTAAACTTTATTTTTTATTAAGTAGCCCACCCGTCAAAAACAGTGATTTCCTGAATCTAGCATTTGTACCATTACAAATCTCTCTTTCATACATTACACAGTTGGAAGTGGCAATGGACAATATTAAAACATTCCATACAGTGGAGAAGTTGCAAACCAGCAAGCAGCTTGTTATAAAAAAAAAAAAAAAAAAAAAAAAAAAAAAAAAGCTAACTGAAGGAGAGGCTATCATACACTTTCTTATCTAGTCCTCAGTTAACTGAAAAGAGAACGTAGACTTTCAAGTATTTCAGCCAGATATACCAATTCTAGTTCCAATGCTTTATCTAGAAGCAGCTGTTTTGGGTGAGTAGCTAGTACACAGGGCTCACTTTGCAACTACCTGCAGGTTCATCTGAAACAAGGAAGGATTGATCTTAAAATCGTTTTCAAAACTTTTATCTTGTTGTGCCACAATTCCCTTTTATTGTCCTGTGTCAGTTTCCCTAATTGTTCTACCTCAGTTTCCCTGAATTGTTCTGCTTCAATCCCCCTGATTGCAACCCCCCTTCCTGCTCATTAGGGCTGTAGAGATCTGGCCACTCTGGGATTCCAAAAGATAAAATCCAGAGTCCTATCTCAGATACCTAATTGGCATCCTCTATCTCTAAGTTCCAAACTTTGTCTCTGATTACCCCCTTAATTCCCAGTTTATCAGAATTTGTGATCCTTAGCCCCCACCATGTCAGAACTGGATTGATGGTCCATTCATGGAAATTCCTGCCTCTACCAGTGTTCAGACCCCACCGCTTGCCTTTCTCTCCCTGACTTCTGAAGCCATATATAATTCATTGGACTCTCACATTCGATGCTGATGCTGATGCTGAATCAGCTCTGGGACTAAAATGGATCCTTTGGTCCCAGAAAATCTCTCCTGTGGTGTACTCTTCTTTTTTATAACATATGATGGTTCTCTCTGGGAGCAGGTTTCTTGGGGAGGTTTTCTGGAGGCAGCCTTAGTTTCAGTTAAGAGTAATAATCACCTCAAATACAGCCAGCTGTTAAAATTCAAATGTTTATTTTCTCCTTCCAAGTCTGGTCTCCTTGCCTGGGGCTGCGCAGCTTTCTGGAGAGCCTTTCAGACCAGCCTTGGTCTCAGTGGGGGAAGGACAGGAGGCCAGCCACCACAGTGGTGTGAGATGTGGTTCCGCCTCCGAGAATAGGCTTCTTCTGAACTGAACTGACGCTCCCCTCTCAATTTTTTCAACTGAACTGGACTGACTGAGCTCAGCTGTTTTTATGCTCTCTCAAAGGTTGACTCATCCTCTGAGAGTGGAATTATGGGTTTTTGACTTGTGAATCTCATACTGAATACTGACTTGTGAATTTCCCAAAAGTGTGAACTCCAATGAGTACTTAAATACATTAGTAAGCTAGAGAATTTGCTAAGTACCATGCTAAATTAGGCAACTGACATCACTTTGTAAGGATTCTCATACTCTCCCCTCAGAAATCCAAATAAAATGTTAAAAACTCTCTAATTTCTATCTTGCCTCAGATTCTCTCGTATTACACTCTAAGGAATGTTCGTGTTCTTGATCAATTTTTACAATTAATTTACACAATTTTCTTAGTTCATATTTTATTTTACAATTCAAAGAATGCATTACAATTTCATTGTATATACAATAAGATGAGACAATAAATATTTATCGATAATATCATTTGTGATCTATTTGTGACATGACCATGATAATAATTATTATTATATGACATCTCATTTGATCCTCATAACAACCTTGTGAAACTGATGCTCTGGTTATACCAGTTTTAAGAAAAGGAAACTGAAGTCTCGCTAGAGAATATAAATAATTTACCTACGATCACATAGTTGGCAAGCATCAAAGAAAGGATTTGGATATCTTACATTAAAAATTGAAAAATAGGGAGGATTAAATCTAAAAGAAAGAAAAAATAATTCAACAATCTCTTTGTATTTCTTTGCACTATTTAACTTGGTGATTTCATCAGCTCCCATATATTTAACTATTGATTTTATGTTTATTGATTCTCAAATCTATCTATCCTGTTTCAAAATCTCCAGTCTTGCATCTCCAAATGCCTTTCTGACATCTGGAACTGGATAGCCAATACATATTTTAAATTAATCATTCCCAAAACAAAATTATCTCTACCACATTTTCACAACCTTAGTGTTGACCTCTCTCATTCCCATATCCAATCTGTTGTCAAAGTCTATGGATATCACCTTCACAACATCTCTAACAACACTGCTACCACTCTAGTCTAGGCCCTCAACTCTCTCCACTTCTATCTCATGATTTTCTTAAAGCACAAGTCTAATTATCACTACTCTCTCTCCCCAGCCCTTATTCAATAAACTTCAGTGGCTTCCTTTTGTCTTGGGGATTAACTACAAAATGCTCTATTTGGCACTAAAAACTCTTTATAATCTAGCTCTTCCTTACATTTCTAGTTTTATTATATCTTACCCCTGGACATGTACTCTTTGGTTAATAACATTAGATTCTTGGCTTTTCCTCTAACAAGATATTCCTTCTTTCAGGTTCTGAGAATTTTCTCCAGCTCCTTAGACTGACTTCCACAGTTTTAAATCTCAAGTAAAATCCCACCTTGACTGAAAGTCTTGTCCACTTCCTCTTACTTCTAGGGCCTTCCTTCTGTTAAGTATTTCCTATTTATCCTATAAACAACATGCTTTGTATATTTTTATCTGCATCTTCTTTCTGACATAAGCTTCTGAAGAGCAGGGTCTGTCTCCTAACTTTTTTATTTTCAGAGCTCAGCATTAGTGCCTGGCCCTAATTTTTTACTACCTGATTATTAATATTAAATTGTATCAATTAAGTTAAATAAATAGCCTGAAGAACTTCTGGAGTAAATAAAGAAAATTCAAATTGTAAAAATTCAAACAATTACAAATTATTTGAAAAGGGGGCAATGCTTCTACAACATTGTTGGAACATTGTAATTTTTTTTAGTTAATGGACACATATGCAATTAAGCTTGTTTTATTATTCCATGGCCTTAATTGTTAGCCTAATTATTTCAGCTATAATATTAAGGCCTTTTAGTTAAAGCAATTGTGATCCACCATTTTTCTTTCATTTTTTAAAAAGATTCAAGTCCTGTCAAGGTCAGTTAGTCTCTGAAGAGCATGGATAATTGATGAGATTGCTCCTAGCCCTCAAGGAACAAGCCAGTCAATTTTGGGTAGAATCCCACCCAATTAGGAGACTTTTTTTTTTAAGAATACAAATAGAACCCACTTTAGATGGACCTTTACTCTGGGAAAAGGAATCCCTGTCCTTGATCTCCTCAGATACAGTTGAGGGTGACCTTGTCTGTGAAAGAGAAAAATAGTAAAAAAGATTCAGGTAAAAATGATACCCCCTGTCTAGACTGCTAGAAGCAGCCCACTCACATAATCAAGCAGGAGGAGCTGAAGACTTTTGCCCACCTCCACAAAATCAGTATTTATCATGTAATGCTGGAGAAACTGAGACAGAATAGAGAGTAGAGGATTATTAATATTTTATTTGAAAGGGAGAGATTTACTGGGACCAAATAGATCCATGGTTTGGTCCCATGGCTAAATGAGACTATCATCTCCAAGAATCCAGCAATGAATGTCAGATCCAAGATTCTTTTATAGGGTAACAAGAACGGTGACATAATGGGGTAGGTACTGTTGTGCCACAGTTCTCTTTTAATGTCCTGACCCAGTTTCCCTATTCAGTTACTGTGCCTCAGGTTATAACTATTCCCTCTTAATGTTTGATAGCATAAAGGTCTTATATCCTAGACTTTAGGTTATACTTATTCCCCCTTAATATTTAATGGGATAAAGGTCTTTATCCATTTTAGACATCATTAGAATATCAGAAGCCTCTCCAGTACCTCCCTCTATTATGTCATCCTAGGTACCTGCTTCCATTATGTCATCCTCATCCTAGATTCCTCCCCCCATTAGGTCATCCCCATCCAGGTACCTCCCCCATTATGTCATCGGTCTTGTAACCCTATAAAAGAATCTTGTATCCAACATTCACTGCTGAATTCTTTGAGACGATAGTCTCATTCAGCTCTGGGACTAAACCATGGATCCATTTGGTCCTAGTAAATCTCTCCCTTTCAAATAAAATATTAATAATCCTCTACTCTCTATCTTGCTCAGTTTTTCTGGCATTACATTTCGGAGGCCCCAGGGAGATATTAGAAAATGAGCAGGTTTGTTAAAGACTAGATTATTTAAGTTATTGCCTGTTTTGTCTTTTGAACCTAACCTATTCCACTGATCAACTAACTAGTCTATTTCTTAGCCAATACCAGATGGTTTTGGTAACTGCTGCTTTATAATATAATTTTAGATCTGGTACAGAACTAGGCTACCTTCATTTTTTTTTTTTTTTTCATTAATTCCCTTGAAATTCTTGACCTTTTGTTTTTCCATATGAACTTTGTTGTTATTTTTTCTAGGTCATTAAAATAGTTTTTTGGGAGTCTGATTGGTATAGCGCTAAATAAATAGATTAGTTTAGGTAGTATTATCATCTTTATTATATTTGCTTGCCCAATCCAAGAGCATTTAATATTTTTCCATTTGGTTAGATCTGACTTTATTTGTGTGAAAAATGGTCTGTAATTTTGCTCATAAAGTTTCTGATTTTCCCTTGGCAGATAGATTCCTAAATATTTTATATTATCAGTAGTTACTTTAAATGGAATTTCTCTTTGTAACTCAAACTGTTGGATTTTGTTAATGATATAAAAGAATGCTGATGACTTATGTAGGTTTATTTTGTATCCTTCAATTTTGCTAAAGGTGTGGATTATTTCTAAAAGCTTTTTAGAAGAATCTCTGGGGTTCTCTAAGTATACCATCATATCATCAGCAAAGAGTGATAATTTGGTTTCCTCATTACCTACTCTAATTCCTTTAATTTCTTTCTCAGCTCTTATTGCCAAAACTAGCATTTCTAATACAATATTGAATAGTAATGGTGTTAGAGGGCAATATTTTTCACTCCTGATCTCATTGGGAATGGTTCCAGTTTATCCCCATTATATATAATACTTACGGTTTTAAATAGATACTACTGATTATTTTAAGGAAAAGACCAGTTATTCCGATACTCTCAAGTGTATAATAGGAATGGATGTTGCATTTTTTAAAATGCTTTTTCTGCATCTATTGAGATGATCTTACGGTTTTTGTTAATTTGGTTATTAATATGGTCAATTATACTAATAGTTTTCCTATTATTGAACCAGCCCTGCATTCCTGGTATAAATCCTACCTGATCATGGTGTATTATCCTGGGAATGATTTTCTGTAGTCTTTTTGCTAATATCTTGCTTAAGATTTTAGCATCAATATTCATTAGGGAGATTGGTCTATAATTTTCTTTCTCTATTTTCAACCTACCTGGTTTAGATATCAGTGCCATGTCTGTGTCATAAAAGGAATTTGGTAGGACTCCTTCATTTCCTATTTTTTCAAATAGTTTATATAGCATTGGGGCTAATTGTTCTTTAAATGTTTGGTAGAATTCACATGCAAAGCCATCTGGTTCTGGGGATTTTTTTTTAAGGAGTTGATGAATAGCCTGCTCTATTTCTTTTTCTGAGATGGGACTATTTAAGCAATTTACTTCCTCCTCTGATAATCTGGGAAGCCTATATTTTTGGAGATAGTCATCCATTTCACTTAAGTTATCAAATTTATTGGCATAAAGTTGGTCAAAGTAACTCCTTATTATTGCTCTAATTTCCTCTTCATTGGTGGAAAGTTCCCCCTTTTCATTTTTAAGACTAACAATTTGATTTTCCTCTTTCCTTTTTCTAATCAGATTTACTAAAGGTTTATCTACTTTATTGCTTTTTTCATAAAACCAACTCTTAATTTTATTAATTCAATAGTTTTTTTTTTTTTTTTTTTACTTTCAATATTACTAATTTCTCCTTTTAATTTTAGAATTTCAAGTTTAGTATTTGATTGGGGGTTTTTAATTTGGTCTTTTTCTAGCTTTTTAAGTTGCAAGCCCAATTCATTGATCTTCTCTTTCTCTAATTTATTCAAGTAAGCCTCTAAAGATATAAAATTTCCCCTTATTACTGATTTGGCTGCATCCCACAAATTTTGGTATGATGTCTCATCATTGTTATTATCTTGAGTGAAATTATTGTGTCTATAATTTGCAGTTTCACCCAATCATTCTTTAAGATGAGATTATTTAGTTTCCAATTATTTTTTGGTCTATCTACCCCTAACTTTTTGTTGAATGTAGGTTTTTATTGCATGGTGATCTGAAAAGAAAGCATTTACTATTTCTGCCTTCCTGCATTTAATTTTGAGGTTTTTGTGTCCTAATATATAGTCAATTTTTGACTTCCATGAACTGTTGAGAAGAAAGGAGTATACTTTCTTCTAGTATACTCCTTTCTGTCACCATTCCGTTTTCTCCAAAGATCTATCATACGTAATTTTTAAAATATTCTATTTACCTCCTTAATTTCTTTCTTATTTGTTTTGTGGTTTGATTTATCTAATTCTGCGGGTGCAAGATTGAGATCTCCCACTATTATAGTTTTGCTGTCTATTTCTTCTTTCCAACTCTCTTAACTTCTCCTTTAGGAAGTTAGATGATATGCCACTTGGTGCATATATGTTTAGTATTGATATTGCTTCATTGTATATGCTACCCTTTAGCAAGATATAGTTTCCTTCCTTATCTTTTAATTAGATCAATTTTTGCTTTTGCTTGATCTGAGATCAGGATGGCTACCCCTCCTTTTTTTAACTTCACCTGAAGCATAATAGGTTCTGCTCCAGACTTTTACCTTTACTCTGTATGTATCTCCCTGCTTTAAATGTGTTTCCTGTAAACAACACATTGTAGGGTTCTGGCTTTTGATCCAGTCTGCTATCTGCCTCCGCTTTTTGGGAGAGTTCATCCCATTCGCATTTAGGCTTAAAATTACTAATTCTGTATTTCCTGCCATCTTATCATCCTCAGATAATGCTTTTCTTTTTCTTATTCCCCCCCTTACCCCTTTTCCCAGTATTAAACTTATGGACACCACTTGCATTACACAGCTTTCCCCTCCCACCTCCTTTGAATCTCTTCCCCTTTCTTGTACCCTTTCCTTATTATTCTTTTCCTTTTCCTCTCCCACTCTTTAATGAGGTGAGAGAAGTTTCTCTGTAAACCAAATATGTCAATTATTTTCTCTTTGAGCTAAGTCTGATGAAAGTAAGATTCACTCCTTAAAATAATCAGCAGCATCTATTTAAAACCATCAGTAAGCATCATATGTAATGGAGACAAATGCATGCATTCCCAATAAGATCTGGAGTGAAACAAGGTTGCCCACTATCACTGTTACTATTTAATATTGTATTAGAAACGCTAGCTTTGGCAATAAGAGCTGAGAAAGAGATTAAAGGAATAAGAATAGGCAATGAGGAAACCAAATTATCACTCTTTGCTGATGATATGATGGTATACTTAGAGAACCCCAGAGATTCTACTAAAAAGTTATTAGAAATAATCCACAACTTTAGCAAAGTTGCTGGTTATAAAATAAACCCACATAAGTCATCAGCATTCTTATATATCACTAACAAAATTCAACAGTCAGAGTTACAAAGAGAAATTCCATTTAAAGGAACTACTGATAATATAAAATATTTAGGAATCTGTCTGCCAAGGGAAAATCAGAAACTTTATGAGCAAAATTACAGACCACTTTTCACACAAATTAAGTCTGATCTAAACAATTGGAAAAATATTAAATGTTCTTGGATAGGGTGAGCAAACATAATAAAGATGACAATATCACCTACACTAATCTATTTATTTAGCGCTATACCAATCAGACTCCCAAAAAACTATTTTAATGACCTAGAAAAAATAACAACAAAATTCATATGGAAAAACAAGAGGTCAAGAATTTCAAGGGAATTAATGAAAAAAAAAAAATCAAATGAAGGTGGCTTAGCTGTACCAGATCTAGAATTATATTATAGAGCAGCAGTTACCAAAACCATTTGGTATTGGCTAAGGAATAGATTAGTTAATCAGTGCAATAGGTTAGGTTCAAGGGACAAAACAGTCAACAACTATAGCAACCTAGTCTTTGACAAACCCAAAGACCCCAGCTTTGGGGATAAGAACTTACTGTTTGATAAAAATTGCTGGGAAAATTGGAAACTAATATGGTAGACCACACTTAACACCATACACCAAGATAAGGTCAAAATGGGTTCGTCAAAATGGGTTCATGACTTAGGCATAAAGAATGAAATTATTAATAAATTAGAGGAACACAGGATAGTTTACCTCTCAGACCTGTGGAAGGGGAAGGAATTTATGACCAAAGAGGAACTAGAGATCATTACTGATCACAAAATAGAAAATTTCGACTATACCAAACTGAAAAGTTTTTGTACAAACAAAACTAATGCTGACAAGATTAGAAGGGAAGAAATAAACTAGGAAAATATTTTTACAGTCAAAGGTTCTGATAAAGGCCTCATTTCCAAAATATATAGAGAATTAACTCTAATTTATAAAAAATCAAGCCATTCTCCAATTGAAAAATGGTCAAAGGATATGAACAGACAATTCTCAGATGAAGAAATTGAAACTATTTCTAGTCATATGAAAAGATGCTCCAAGTCATTATTAATCAGAGAAATGCAAATTAAGACAACTCTAAGATACCACTACACACCTGTCAGATTGGCTAAGATGACAGGAAAAAATAATGATGATTGTTGGAGGGGATGTGGGAAAACTGGGACATTGATGCATTGTTGGTGGAGTTGTGAACGAATCCAACCATTTTGGAGAGTAGTTTGGAACTATGCTCAAAAAGTTATCAAACTGTGCATACCCTTTGATCCATCAGTGTTACTACTAGGCTTATATCCCAAAGAGATCATAAAGAAGGGAAAGGGACCTGTATGTCCACAAATGTTTGTAGCAGCCTTTTTTGTAGTGGCTAGAAACTGGAAACTGAGTGGATGCCCATCAGTTGGAGAATGGCTGAATAAATTGTGGTATATGAGTATTATGGAATATTATTGTTCTGTTAGAAATGACCAACAGGATGATTTCAGAAAGGCCTGGAGAGACTTACACGAACTAATGCTGAGTGAAATGAGCAGGACCAAGAAATCATTATATACTTCAACAACAATACTATATGATGACCAGTTCTGATGGACCTGGCCATCCTCAGCAATGAGATCAACCAAATCATTTCTAATGGAGCAGTAATGAACTGAACTAGCTATGCCCAGAAAAAGAACTCTGGGAGATGACTAAAAACCATTACATTGAATTCCCAATCCCTATATTTATGCCCACCTGCATTTTTGATTTCCTTCACAAGCTAATTGTACAATATTTCAGATTCTGATTCCTTTTGTACAGCAAAATAACGGTTTGGTCATGTATACTTATTGTGT
Source organism: Sarcophilus harrisii (assembly GCF_902635505.1). Classification (NCBI taxonomy): domain Eukaryota; kingdom Metazoa; phylum Chordata; class Mammalia; order Dasyuromorphia; family Dasyuridae; genus Sarcophilus; species Sarcophilus harrisii. Next base: position 349,762,026 of record NC_045426.1, read on the forward strand.
ATCTAATTTATATTTTAATATATTTAACATCTACTGGTCATCCTGCCATCTGGGGGAGGGGGTGGGGGGTAAGAGGTGAAAAATTGGAACAAGAGGTTTGGCAATTGTTAATGCTGTAAAGTTACCCATACATACAACCTGTAAATAAAAGGCTATTAAATTAAAAAAAAAAAAAAGTAAGATTCATACAATGTTCCTCCCCCTCTCTAAATTCCCTCAGATATGATAGGTTTCTTATGCCTCATCGTGAGATGTAGTTTCCCTCTTTTTATCTCTCCTTTTCCCTTTTTCTGACACCATCCCCTTTCCATTTCTACTTCCCTTTTTTAATGTTATATCAGTAAAATCAAATTATATACATGTGTGATTTTTATATATATAAAATACATTTTTCAAGAGTTCCTTTTACTTTTTTCTGTTTCTCTTGAGTCTTATGGTTGGAGATCAATTTTTTTGTTTAGATCTGGTTTTTTCCTTAGAAACAATGGAATTCCTCTGTTTCATTAAATGTCCATCTTCCATGGAAGAAAATGCTCAACTTAGCTGGGTAGTTTATTCTTGGCTGCATTCAAAGTTCTTTTGCCTTTAGGAATATCAGATCCAGGCCCTTCAATCCTTTAATGTTGAGGCAGCCAGATCTTGAGTGACCCTTATTGTGGCACCTCGGTATTGAACTGTTTTTTTCCTGGCTGCTTGTAATATTTTTTCTTTAGTCTGATAGTTCTGAAATTTGGCCACAATATTCCTTGGAGTTTTTATTTTAGGGTATTTTTCAAAAGGTGTTCGATGAATTCTTACAACGCCTATTTTACCTTTTGGTTCTATTACTTCTGGGCAGTTCTCTTTGGTGATTTCTGTAAAATAGTATCTAGGCTCTTTTTTTCAGCATAATTTTTGGGAAGTCCAATGATCCTCAGGTCATCTCTCCTAGATCTATTTTCCAGGTCTGTTGTTTTTCCAAGTAAATATTTGACACTTTTTCCTAATTTTTCTTTTTCTTTTTTTTTTCTTTTGGTTTTGCTTGACTGATTCTTGATGTCTCAATGAATCAGTCATTTATATTTGTTCAATTCTGACTTTTAGTAAGTTATTTTCTTCATTAGCTTTTTTTACTTTTTTTGTATATGTCCAATTAAGTTTTTAAATGAGTTGTCTTGCTCTATGGATTTTTTTTCCATTTCACTAATTTTTTTTTAATGAGTTATTTTCTTTTTCCAATTCATAAATCCTACTTTCTTGGGAATTCTTTACCTTTTCTAATTCATAAATTCTGTTTCCCTGAACTTCTTGGGAGTTTTTTACCTTTTCCAATTTATATATCAGGAAGTTATTTTTCTCTTGCATAGCTTCTCTTTCCTTTCCCTATTTCTCTTCTAGTTCTCTTTTAAGGTTTTTAATAGTCTCTTCTAGGAGAGCTTTTTGTGTTGGGGACCAACAATTGTCAGGAGACTGTCTGCTATTAGTCTCCTTGGGGTTGAAAACCTGCTCTCTTTCTGTATAGAAGCTATCAATCATCCTTTTGATTTTTTTACTCATTTTGTTAAATCCTGTAGGGCCTGCCTTCAGGGCTAGGTTACCAGCTTCCTCTGCAGAACAAGAATAGGTGTATTGACGGGTAGCTGTCCTGCCAATTGGCTACAAAGCACAGCAAGATACAGGAGTGCTCTGGGAAAGAGTTCTCTCTCACCTGCCCCCCTCCCCCCTCCCAGAAGTAACTCAGGGCTGCACTGTGGAGCTGTGGAAGTGCCTTGCAAAGAACCCTGCTGTGTGAGTTAGACTGCCCTGGGGCTAGAAGCTGGGCTGTGAAAGTGTCACTACCTCAGGCCAAAGTCTGCCATGGGACTGTGGGTATTAGTGGCTGGCCAGGCATGTTAAGTGTGGGTCAATGCCTAGTTTCTGCCATACTAATTTCCAATTTTCCCAGCAATTTTTGTCAAACAGTGAGTTCTTATCCCAAAAGCTGTGGTCTTTGGGTTTGTCAAACACTAGAGTATTAAAGTTATTATTTTGTCCTTTGAACCTAACCTATTCCACTGATCAACTAATCTATTCCTTAGCCAATACCAAATGGTTTTGGTAACTGAGCAGCTTCTATATTAAAAGATCTAAGGGCCTAGAATATGATAATCCAGAAGGCAAAGGAGCTTGGATTACAACCAAGAATCAACTACCCAAAAAAACTGAGCATAATCTTAGGTAAATGATGGATATTCAATGACATTGAGGACTTTCAAACTTTCCTCATAAAAAGACCAGAGCCTAAAAGAAAACTGAATGTTCAAATACAAGATTCAAAGAGAAGCATAACAAGGTAGACAAGAAAAAAACCCACAATATTCAATAAGATTAAACTGTTTACATTTTTCCATTGGAAGATGATACTTGTAATTCTAAAGCTCTGTATCTTTATTAGGGCTGTTGGAATATTCTTAGAAGGTATGAGTATAAACTGACATTGATGTGATGATAAAACAATTAAAAGGTGAAAACAAGCATTATATTGGAAGAAGAAAAAAGGAGGAGCCTGAATAGGATAAATTATATCTTATGAAGAAGCATGAAGACCTATTACAGTAGAGGGAAAGAAGGGAAGGGGTGAGCATTGTTTGAACATTAATCTCATCAGATTTGACTCAGAGAGAATAAAAATAATTGGGTAAAGAAATTTATCTTGGCGACAGCTAGGTGGTGCAGTGGATAGAGCACCAGCCTTGAAGTCAGGAGAACCTGAGTTCAAATCTAGCCTTAGACACTTAACATTTCCTAGCTGTGTGACCTTAGGTAAGTCACTTAACTCCAATTGCCTCAGCAAAAAGAAAAAAAAAATCTCTCTTACCCTACAGAAAAGTAGGAATGGAAATTAGATTAAAAGTGGGAATGGGGGGAGGAAATTGGCAGAAGAGAGAGAAAAAAGAAAAAGGAGGTTGATAGTGTTGTGCCACAATTTCCTATAATTGTTATACCCGTTTTCCTAAATTGCTCTGCCTCAGTTTCCCTAAATTGTTCTGCCTCAGTTTCTTAAATTGTTCTGCCTCAATCCTCCTGGTTGCAACCCTCCTTCCTGAACATTAGTTCTGATATAAATTAGGGCTGGGAGGCCTGACCACTATCATTCTATAGAGCCATAAACTGCAGATGGTTAATCTCAGATGGGGAGAATATCTCCTATCTCAGACTGAGTGGCTCCTAGCCCTCCCAACTTATCAGGATTTATGATCCTTCCTTACCCCCAACAGAATTAAATTATGGTCTGTTCCTGCAAGTTCCCATTCACCAGTACTCACTCCCATCCTGCTTTAAGCCCCTGATCACTAGAGCCCTATAAGAATCCCTGGAATCCATCACTTGGTGCTGCATGCTTTGAGACATGAGTCCAATTCAGCCATTGGGGGTAACATGGATCCTGTTTTGCCCTCAGCCCTCTCAAATAAAATATTAAAAACTCTCTAATCTCTATCTTGCCACAGTTTCTCCAGCATTACAATAGAAGAGAGAGTTTATTGAGGGAGGAATTGGTTAGAAGCAAAACACTGGTGAGGAAAGATAAGGAGAAAGGAGGGAAAGATAAACAGGAAAATAAGATGGAGTGAAATATACAGTAAATATAACTGTGAGTGTAAGTAGTGTTGAGTCCTGGATAAATCATAACCATCACCATCACCACCCCTTCCCTGCCATTAGCACTGGAAAATTGAGTTTGAAAAAGGAGCCCAGGAAAAATCTTGACCCTCAGACCACCTTTGCATACCATTATGTCATAAACTCCAGGTACATTATTTCAGTCCTTGCTAGGATAATTCCCCCTCCTTTTGAGTATTGCCCCTCGTCTGGATGTATCCTGCCCTCAACCTTCTTATCTTGACCCCTAACCTGTCAGGATTTAATTATGATCCTCTCCTGGAATTATGGCTTGTCCATACTCCCAGAGTCCTTGTATCCCTTATCTGCCTTTGTTTCCCCTATGAGACTGTGTATTCAGGTTATATATTCTGTTTGCATATTCTAGTTAACTAAAACTATATATAAATTTTTTGCCTTGGTTTATCTGCTAGCTTAACTCCACATTAAAGATTAAAAACCAATCTCTGCTTGCCTCAGTTTCTCTGGTATTACTGTAGGATGAACTCTCACATAAGACAAAAGAGCATAGCAGAGTTCATTAAAAACCAGAATCCTAAAATATGTTGTTTATAAAAAACACATCTGAATCTCACACAGGATAAAGTTAAAAGATTAGAACTGAATTTATTATTTTTTATTAAAATTTTTATTTTCAAAATATATACATAGAAAATTTTCAACCCTTATAAATTCACCCTTATAAAACCTTGTGTTCTAATTTTTTCCCCCTCCCTTTCCCCCATCCCTTCCCCTAGATGGCAAGTAATCCAATATATGTTAAATATGTATAATTCTTCTATACATGTTTCCACAAATATCATGCTGCACAAAAAAAATTAGATTAAAAAAAGGGAAAAATGAGAAAGAATCAAAATGCAAGCAAACAACAACAACAACAAAAAGAGTGAAAATATTATATTGTGGTCCACATTCCGTCCCCACAGTTCTTTCTCTGGGTACATATGGCTCTTTTCATCACAAAACTATTGGAACTGGCCTAAATCATCTCATTGTTGATGAGAGCCATGTCCATCAGAATTGATCTTTGTATAATCTTGCTATTACTATGTATAATGAATGATCTCCTGGTTCTGCCCATTTCACTCAACATTGATATAAGTCTTTCCAGGCCTTTCTGAAATAATTCCTGCTGATCATTTTTTACAGAACAATAATATTCTATAACATCATATACTATATATATATGCATGTATATACTATATATATCATATATAACATTCATATACTTACAGAATATACATATATATATATATATATATATATATATTTTTTTTTTAAAGCAGGGGTGGTACTCTTGATCTCAGACAAAGCAAAAACAAAATAGATGTGATGAAGAGACAACAAAGGATATTACATCTTGCTAAAAGGTATGAAAGACAATGAAATAAACATAAATTGCACCAAATGGCATAGCAGGCAAATTCTTAGAGAAAAAATTTAGTGAGTTACAGGAAATTAGACAGCAAAACTGTACTAGTGGGGGACTTCAATTTCCCCCTCTTAGAAGTAAATAGATCTTAACATGAAATTAACAAGAAAGAAGTTAAGGAGGGGAATGGAAATTTAGAAAAGTTAGATATTATAGACTTCTGGAGAAAAATAAAAAGGGATATAAAGGAATATAACTTTTCTCAACAGTTCGTGCACCCACATAAAAATTGACCCCATATTAGGCCATAAAAACCTGGGCATTCAAGTTAAAAAGCTAGAAAAAAAATTTTAAATGCCCACTTAAACACCAAATTAGAAATTCTGAAAATCAGGGGAGCAATTAATAAAATTGAAAGTTAAAAAATACATAAAGATCTGGTGTTATGGGGAGAGGAAATAAAATAGATAAATCTTTTAAAATTTGATTTTTTTTTTTGAAAAGGAGAAAATCAAATTATTAATATCAAAAAGGATGAATTCACCATGAATGAATGGAAATTAAAGCAATAATTAGGACCTAGTTTGCCCAGCTGTATGCCAATAAATTTAAGTAAAAATGGATGAATATTTATAAAAATATAAATTGCAGATTACTAGAAGGGTAAAAAAACTAAAACAGTTTTAGAAAAAGAAATTGTACAAACCATCAATGAATTCCCTAAGAAAATTTCTCTAGAGACAGATTCTACCAAATTTTTTTCTAAATTTAAAAAATTTTAGAATTTAAAGAATAATTCCAGTACTATACCATATAAATTAATTGGAAAAATAGGTGAAGAGGAGTCTTACCAAATTCTTTTTATGACAGAAATTGATGCTGTTGCCCAGTAAGGAAGAGCCAAAAGAGAGGGAAAATTATAGACCAATTTCCCTACCAAATATTGATGCAAAAATTTAAGTAGCAAAGAGATTACAGCAATTTATCACAAAGATAATATACTATGATCAGTTGGGATTTATACAAGGAATACAGGGTTGGTTCAATATGGGGAAAACTAGGAGCATAATTAACAATATCAATAACAAAATCAACAAAAAACATGATTGTCTCAATAAATGCCAAAAAAAAAAAAAAAAGCTTTTAACAAAAGATAATGCCCATTCTCATTAAAAATGCTTAAGAATAAACAGAGCTTTCCTTAAAATGATACTCAGTATCTCTGTAAAACCATCAGCAAGAATTATCTGTAATGGGAATAAGCTAGAAGCCTTTCCAAGAAGATCAGGAGTGAAGCAAGGATATCCATTACTACCACTTAACTTTAGCAATAAGAGAAGAAAAAGAAATTGAAGGAATTAAAACAGGCAGATTACAATGACCCTAAAGAATCAACTAAAAAATTACTTGTAATTGTTAACATTTTTAGCAAAGTTACATAATACAAAATAAACCCACATAAATCATCAGTATTTCTATATATTCTATATATTACCAACAAAGCCCAGTAGCAAGAGATAGAAAAAGAAATTCATTTAAAATAACTGTGGACAATATAAAATATTTGGAAGTCTACTCACCAAGACAAATCCAGAAATTATTTGAATACAATTACAAAACATTTTTCATGCAAATAAAATCAGATCTAAGGAACTGAGAAAATATTAATTGCTCATGGATGGACCAAGCTATTATAATAAAAATGACAGTTCTATCTAGATTAATTTACTTATTCAATACCATACCAATTAATAGACCAAAAATTAATTTATTGAGCTAGAAAAAAATAACAGAATTAATCTAGAAGAATAAAAGATCAGAAAAACCAAAGGAATTAATGGGGGGTAAAAGGGAATGCAAAGGAAGATAGTCTGGCCATAGTATATCTAAAAGTATAAAATGTGGAAAAATTATGATTATGATTTTCATAATTGTCAAGATGATATGTGTAATAAATATACTAATTTAGATTTCTCAGAACTGCCTTTTCTATCTTGGGAGGCAGTCTTTCAGTAACGTTTGAAATGATCATTCAATTCTTGACAATATTCTCTTGTATATGTTAAGCTTAGTGAATCAAAGATTGCAAAATCTATTTCAGTCACAGAACTCTGGTCCCTTCAGGGAATTCAGCAATAGTCTTAAAGTGGCTGTGTGATCTAATGTTCATGATAGACATTACCAAGTACTTCTCAGAACTGAATGTCAAGCTGTAGAGCCTCTATTGAGCTTCTCAGCTCCCTACTTTCAAATCTGAAAAACTTTGAAAGTGCAAATTGGAGGAATGGTGCATTTCCCCACTCTGAAAGGACAAAAACCTTCTACAATATTTTAATATGCTGGCGAATGTACAAAACTAACTAAGGCATTTAGTGAAAGATTCAAAGACATGAAAAGTAAACAAATGGAGTTGAAGATTTTTGCTATACCATTCAGCGTGGAACCAGCTGATGTGCCTGATTGCATAGAACACAAAATCATTCAACTATCAAGCAATAATGAGCTGAAAGGTAGGTACAACAATCTCTCACTGCTTGAGTTCTACAAATGTTATATAAGCAATAATGAATTTCTCATTTTGAGAAGCTATGCATTAAAATAATGCATCCATATTCAGAACAATTTGCTGCTGCAAGTAATTCTTTTCAAAAGTTCCCATCACAAAAGTCCACTGCTCTCCCTACTAACTCAAATTTGAAAAAGCAGTTGCAAGTAGCAACATTATCAACACTAGGAAATATCACACACCTCAGCAAAGAGAAGTAGTTTAAGCTGTCACATTAAGGGTGTGTTACTTACATGTTTGACCAAATATAGCAGGCTAATTTTAAGTATGTCTTGTAAATGATGTTATAAATATCCAAATGGCCCTTGGCAAAAAAAAAAAGTTCCCCAAACCTGTGTTAATAGAACAGGCAAGAGTCCAGTGTCACTCTTCAGCGTACATGTCAGGGAGTAAAGTATAAAAAGATTGGAAAGGTAAGAGCTAATGAAGGGCTTTGAATGCTAAATAAAAGATTTTTGTATTTGATCTGAGATAGAATAGGTATTCATGGAACTTTATTGGTTGGGGGACAGAGGAGGTGACATAATCATACTTGCACTTTAGGAAAATCACTTTAGTGACTGAATGGAGGCCACATTGTTTATGAGACAGACAGACTATACAATACTACAAGCATCAGGTGATGTGGGCCCGCACTTGAATGGTAGTATTGTCAAAGAGAAGGGGGGGTATTGGGGAGATATTGGCAAGGGCCCTAGCTTTTTAAAACCCTTCACACTCAGTTCCCAACTATTTCCAGATTACTAGGCATCACTTCCCCACCAGCCCTTTGATCTTCTTTCTGTTCCCCATAAAAAACCCTCCATCTTTCATTTCCATTCCTTGGCTCTCCTTGTCTCCATGTCTGGAAAACACTGCCTTCTTATCACCCCCTCAAAGATCCACCTTCTTCCTTCAAGAAATATCTGAAACAGTACATGCATCAAATATTCTCCCCAGTTAATAGTACTCTCTCCCCCACACTACCATATATTTAACTGCTTTGTATTTAGTCATTTTACATTTGTGAGTCAACTTCTTGCAATAAATAAAGGCAGAGATTTATTAAAGGTAGAAATTCTCAATTTTTTTCATGGAGCCCTTTGGCAATCTAGGAAAGATCATGAATACTAGTACAAAAAAAAAAAGTGTCTTAAAATGTATAAAGGACAACATGTAGGATTAAAAAAAGGAAATACATCATAAGTAAATAAAGATGCATTTGTTCCCATCTAAATTGCTGGACCTGGACCTTCTTAAATTATCCCCTGCTTTAAGCTTAGGAGGAGACAGAACGGTCCACATGTTACTCTCTCTCACTTCAAAGAGTATTTCTTTCGAATGAAAATTTGTGAGTGTAGTTACAATTATTCCCAAACTCAGTGAGAAAATTTCCAAATACTTCAGAATCCCACCCTCTATGTACTTACATTTGTCTTTGCTTCTAGTTCTATCAACATTTCCTCCCCATCAGTACACCTCTAACACCTTCAACCCACCCCTGACCTTTCTGTGGTTGAGGCAACGTTTGCTGCCAGTCTGAGTAATGAAAAAATAGAATTTCATCATAGTATCTATGGAGAAGATATCTCCGGTGGGGAAGCTTTGGGAAAAACTTAAGTGACTTTCCCAGGTTTATACAATCGAAAATGAGTCATTCTGATTCAAGGGTGGTTAATCTACTGGGCTACCTTGCCGCTGTTTGGGGCCTAGACTCTGTATCTTACTGTCTTTGGCATATTTGGATACAAAATCTATTTAAAAGGTTATGGAAGGGAGGATTTCAGATGTTAAGTCAGACCTGAGGATAACTTCATGAGGGTACTACGGACAATTTAATAAGGCATCATATCTCAGAATTCTACCTGGTAGTTTTTATTGTAAATTTTGCAGCAATCCCGCTCTCCCGAACCCACCAGGAAAAACGATCATTCCCCCTAATTAAGTGCAGAGCCTCCACGACCACGTAGACAGACACACACACACACACACACACACACACACACACACGACTGACGACTAGCATTCAGAACATTAGCAGTCGAAAGGATACTAGCACAACTCTTTGGTGAAGAGATGGGCGGCCCTGAAAAGGGCCTTTTGAGTGTATGCGTGCAGGCGCGGGAAACCGGTGGAGACTGCCTTAACCGCCGAAACCATAGAGCGTGCGGCCCTGGCGTTTGAGGGCGTAGACCACGTCCATGGCCGTGACGGTCTTCCTCTTGGCGTGCTCCGTGTAGGTGACGGCGTCGCGGATCACGTTCTCCAAAAAGACCTTGAGCACCCCGCGGGTCTCCTCGTAGATCAGCCCCGAGATACGTTTAACGCCACCCCTGCGCGCCAAGCGGCGGATAGCAGGCTTGGTGATACCCTGGATGTTATCGCGCAACACTTTTCTGTGCCGCTTGGCACCGCCTTTACCAAGCCCTTTCCCTCCCTTGCCGCGACCAGACATGATGAAGGTTGTCAAGACGAGCTTACTCGATAGCTAACCGCCGGCAGCCGCGGTATATATAGAGAACGGCCTATCCCGGCACCGGACCTCTTTGAGAACAAGGAACGAGGCCAGGAGGCGGGGTAGAGAGGCGGTAGGGGAGAGCGGGAGAGAAAAAAGCAGTAAGCTCCTCCCTAAGAGGGCTGGCTTGCGGCTTGCTCCTTGCCGAGAGGAGGGAACGAGGAACCTTACGTCTGACTCTCGCGGTTTTTAAATTTTCCTTGTTTGATTCAAGGGATCCCTCCTTGGTCCTTCAGTTCCATTCAGTTTTGAAGTGATAGTACTCCCTTTGCGCTTCTGTTTTGCACGTTTTGCGTTGCCGTTCTTGAAAGATGCAGTGGGAGTCTATGACCGATTTTTTGATTTCTGGTATTTTTGCCGTAAGAAAGTTGTCTTGTTGAATAAAAGTCCTTGCCATCCCTTGGCCTATTGTCTAAATTTTAATTACACCACCTAGGAATTGCTCATACACACGAAGAAAACAAAGAAAAATACAAACTATAGAAACAAAGGCAATATTGCGATGAATGGATTCAAATGGATCTCTGAAATCCCAAGATTGTCATCAGTTCCCTCCTCCCTTCCCTCTGTCCCTTCCCCTTCTCCTCTCTTGCATACAATCGTTGCTTTCATTTTTTTAAAGATGGGTTTAAGAATTGGGTTGGGGAAGGGAGCGACCCAAGGCTATTCAGAGATGGTGGAGGGTAGCCCTTTGACCCTTTGACCCTTTGTCCCACCATCTATCTTATCTATTATTGTGACAGAGTGCTGGGGTTCAGTTCCTCTGACCAAAATCAGAGCAACCAATAATCTCTAGATTTTCTTTAATGGTTATTTGACACTTCAAAAGGTGATGGAAGCCACAAGGACAAATGCTTTTTCTCCCTCCAAGAAGTTGCTGTGATTGCTGTGGAGACTGGGGTCGGGGAAGGGAAGAGGAATAATGGTCACCTTCATGGGGATACTACCGGGATCCCAAGAACTGGTGATAGTAAGGGAGAGGAAAGTCAGCCACAGTCTTATGTGAGTCTTGGATTTCTTGAGAGAAAAGATTGCAAAAGGAATGAGCAGCTCTCAAGGATGAAATTCCTGAAGATACTCCCTGAAGAGGCCTAATTAATGAGGAGGAGGAGGAGGAGGAGGAGGGAGGGGGAGGAGGAGGAGAGGGAGGAGGAGAAGGGGAGGGGGGGAGGGGAAGGGAGGGGAAGAGGGAGGGGAGGAGGGGGGAGGGGAGGAGGAGGGGAGGAGGAGGAGGAGGACGAGGACGAGGACGAGGACGAGGACGAGGATGAGGAGGAGAAGGGAGGGGGGAGGAGGAGGGGGAGGAGGAGGAGGGAGGAGGAGAGAGGGGGAGGAGGGGGAGGGAGGGGGACAGAGAGGGAGGGAGGAGGAAGGAGGGGGAAGAGGGAGGGGAGGAGGAGGAGGAGGAGGAGGAGGAGGAAGTTATCCAGAAAAGACCGGCATTCGTCCATGAGGAATTTAATGAGGAGCTTAGAATAACAATCATTTTATTTTTTAAGTTCAGAAGATGGAATCCAGCCGAGAATGGCAAACGAATTCAAAAGAGTGCTGGAGTTGTATTGAGAACAGCATCAGGAATGCTGAAGTTCAAGAATGAATTATGGGTGGGAATGAAAGTTAAGGACCCCAGAATAGGGGTTATTTTGAGCAACAGTCCAGAAAGAGAAGATGACCCAAGACACTGATGCTGGAAGCACAGATTCAGGGAAGTGAAGGTTTTCAGATGAGGGAAAGCTAGTTAGCTAATGTGTTGGGTGGCAGCATCAGAATCCAAAAAGCCCCGGACAGCCAAGAGCAGCAGTGTAAAATGGAGGTTATTCAAAAAATCCAATTTTTTGAAAAAACCCCCCAAATTGGTAATGGGTTGGCTGGAACACCTTGAAAGGATCTGGGAGCTGGAGAGGATTGTAGTGAGCTCAAGAGGCATTACCGTGAGAAAAGCTAAGGAGGTCTAAGACCGTGTCAAGAGACGTCTAACGTCTATTCTAGACCACTTCTGGAGTCGTATGCTCAGCTCTGGGTGATAGTTTTTAGATGGGTTGAAGCTGAAAATCGTCAAGGAGGTGCCTGGACCTAGAGATGTTTTGAAAAAGAACTAAAGTAGTTTAGTTTCAAGGCTGGTTTTGTGTGTGGTGTGTGTGTGTGTTGGGGAGGGGGGTGAAAAAGGAGAACAGGTGGGAAGCATCGAGGGAAATGGGACAGGGCAGTGACACAGTATAGCTAGCTGCCTACATCCTCCTTTGAACTCAGAGGGTGGTTTGGAGGAGTAATTACATTTGTTCGGTTGCAGAGAGGCAGGTGATGGCTTTTGTTGGGAGGGAAATCTTAACCATTTAGAGCTATCCTTAGTTGCAAAGGGATGCTTCGGCTCCCCTGTCCCTAGCAAATGATCACTGAGCAGTGAAAATTCTTGCCCTGGTACAGTTTGTGTTGGGTGGTTCCTGGGGTCCGTCCCAACTCCCAGATTCAGTGATTTTTCTTTTTCTTTTTCTTGAGTTGAATCAAAGGGAACTAAGGAAGCAGCTCAGTTACGGGCTTTTCTCCTGCTTCCCTTCCCCCCCTCCCCCAGCACCCCCTCCCTTTCGCAACAGCGACCCTTCCCCATCAAAATCTAGGCCTTTCTCAGGTCCCAAGCGGCTTGAACTTGCAAAGGTGACAGTTTACTAGGTGAAATTAGCGGTCCAAGGACCTTCCCAAGCCCTTTGTGTCTTGAAGGGAGCTGCCTGCCTTGGATGCAAAATCCTCCTTGCTGCTGCATCTCATTCCCATGAATCCCTATGCCGAAATCGCGAAAGAGCCTGTGCTACTTCCTTCAGCGAGAAACGCGATTTCGATGTAAATGTGATGGGAATGTTTATCGTTTTTGAATAAAAGAGAAGTCCAGCGTGTGCTTAAGTATACTGTGGAGGAAAGGTCATCGGGAGTGAAAGGGCAACTCTCAAATTTCCAGGAAACACAGGGAGTTGTCGCCACCTGAGCTGAGTTTTGTGAAGGGTTAGGGGGTTTGGGAAACGCTCCGAGTGCATTATTTGAGATTTCAGAAAGAAGCTGAGCGGCAGACGAACCCAGAGTCTCGTCGCTTCAGATTCGGACAGAAATAGCTGGATGGCGTGCCGGGAATTTTTGCATTTTCCCCTTTTTTTCCGGGCTAAGAAACACAACCGTGAAGGAGAGTCGAGTGGCTGTAAGAGACAGAGAAGGCGGGTTGCACAGCGCACCAATCACAGCACGGCTCCCTTGTCTATATATAGTCCCAGGCCCAGGAGTCTCAGCTATAGAGACCGTGGTGGTCTGTCTTCCTTTGCTTTTCTGTTTTGGAGGTAGTCAGAGCAGAAAGTCATGTCTGAGACAGCCCCCGCTGCCCCGGCCGCTCCGGCTCCCGCTCCGGCTGAGAAGACCCCGGTGAAGAAGAAGGCCAAGAGAGCTGCGGGGTCCGGCGGAGCCCGGCGTAAGGCCGCCGGTCCCCCAGTGTCCGAGCTGATCACTAAAGCGGTGGAAGCCTCCAAAGAGCGCAGCGGCGTGTCCCTGGCCGCCCTGAAAAAGGCGCTGGCGGCCGCCGGCTACGACGTGGAGAAGAACAATAGTCGCATCAAGCTGGGGCTCAAGAGCTTGGTGAGCAAAGGCACTTTGGTGCAGACCAAAGGCACCGGTGCTTCCGGTTCCTTCAAGCTCAACAAGAAGGCTTCTGCCGGTGACGGGAAAGCCAAGGGCAAGAAGACTGCTGCGGCTAAGACCAAGAAGCCTGCTAGCGCTGCGGCCAAGAAAACTAAAAAGGCGGCTGGGGCGGCAGGTACCAAGAAGAGTGTGAAGAAGACCCCCAAAAAGCTAAAGAAACCGGCTGCGGTAGGAGCCAAGAAGGCGACCAAGAGCCCCAAGAAGACCAAGGCCGCGAAGCCGAAGAAAGTGGCCAAGAGCCCTGCTAAGGCCAAGGTCGTGAAGCCCAAGGGGGCTAAGCCGAAGGCAACTAAGCCTAAGAAGGCAGCGCCAAAGAAAAAATGAGTCAAGGGTGCTCCGGGAAACTTCCGCTTTTAGAAGCCTCAAAGGCTCTTTTCAGAGCCACCCCACAGTCTCGGAGAAAGGGCTAATTGGCACGTTCGCAAACACTCGCCATTACTACCACCCTTCAGCCTGCCGGTCTGCTGTTTGGGGGACCGTACTGAAACAAGGGTGCGCCTTGGCGTGGCAGGGGTGTCGAGTAGATCCGGCAGGTGAGGGGTTTACACGGTACATACTGCCCTAGTAGTGTCCTCGCGTGCCGCCTTGGCAGGGCTTTTTCTGCGGCCGCGGATCGGGCTTCAGGTTATATTACAGTAAAGCCACCCCCTCCCCCCCCCCACAGGGTTCTCATTCAGGGAAGCTATTTATTGTACTTCGCAGAGCAGCACTGCTAGCTTGACATATATTTGCTCCGCGATAAAATACTGCCCACCTGGTTAGCAGTGAGGATTTTCTCGCCCTAGGGAAAGCTGGGCGTGGGGCTGTGGCGTTTGGACCATAAGACCATATAATAACCCCGACCTCTCCCAGGGAGAGATTTTTACGAGACGGGGTGCAGATGGCTATAACTTTTTTACACTAGGAAAACTGCCACCAGCCGCGTGGCGTTAACAGCTTTTTCCCCTTGAAATAATTGGGTGGCTCTGAAAAGAGCCTTTGCTTGGGGTGGCGGCTCAGGTGATCCCTTTCACTTGCCCTTGGCCTTGTGATGACTCTCGGTCTTCTTGGGCAACAGCACCGCCTGAATGTTGGGCAGAACGCCGCCCTGAGCGATGGTCACTTTGCCCAGCAATTTGTTAAGCTCTTCGTCGTTGCGGATGGCCAGCTGAAGATGCCGCGGAATGATACGCGTCTTCTTGTTGTCACGGGCCGCGTTACCAGCCAGCTCCAGGATCTCAGCTGTCAGGTATTCCAGAACGGCAGCTAAGTAAACCGGAGCCCCCGCACCCACTCGCTCCGAGTAGTTGCCCTTGCGGAGCAAACGGTGCACCCGACCCACGGGAAACTGGAGACCTGCCCGAGACGAACGAGACTTTGCCTTAGCGCGGGCTTTGCCTCCCTGCTTTCCGCGTCCCGACATGACCAAAAGACAAGTTACTTTTAGCAGGAGAAAAAAAAAAACGAGCTACGCTCTGCTCTCTTTCCAAGAATGCAAGACCTAATATACCATCAAGCAGTAGGCTAAGTGACGCTGTCCGATTGGTTCAAAGTCTTTCAAAAGGCAGCCAATGGGAAAGAACAACAGGCATCTCATCGTTTGCATACGCTCCTCCCAATGGCGAAACGGCTTAACACGTTCCATCCAATCAGCTGTCAGAACTTCCCAATCTCTCATTTGAATACTCGCGCTACAAGTACGACAGACTAGGTAAGACGGAGCCGCGTTTAGTTTCTCCTCGCGACTCCTTTAGTTCTCTGTCACGCACTGCCCGGTATGCCTGAACCCGCCAAGTCCGCTCCTGCCCCGAAGAAGGGTTCCAAGAAGGCCGTCACCAAGGCGCAGAAGAAAGACGGCAAGAAGCGCAAGCGCAGCCGCAAGGAAAGCTACTCCATCTACGTGTACAAGGTGCTGAAGCAGGTGCACCCCGACACGGGCATCTCCTCCAAAGCCATGGGCATCATGAACTCTTTCGTCAACGATATCTTCGAGCGCATCGCCGGCGAGGCGTCCCGCCTGGCGCATTACAACAAACGCTCCACCATCACGTCCCGGGAGATCCAGACGGCCGTGCGTCTGCTGCTGCCCGGGGAGCTGGCCAAGCACGCCGTGTCCGAGGGCACCAAGGCCGTCACCAAGTACACCAGCTCCAAGTAATCTACTTGGCAGCGAACATCCTAACTTGCAACCCCAAGGGCTCTTTTCAGAGCCACCTACTCTCTCAAAATAAGAGCTTTAGTCCACATGTCACGTTAGGGGCTGTCTCGCCTCTCTGTGTCTTGACTGCTTGCTTTAGGGACTGTCCATCTCGCGGCCTCCTATACAAAACAATAGAATTCTAAGCCCCTCCCCCCAGTGCCAGCTCGATTGCTTCTGTGGGTTTAACTATCATCTTTATGTAGATGACTTCTAGATTGATGTTTTCAGTTCTAATCTTTCTCTTGATAGATTGGCTTGAACAATTAAAAGATAATGGATAGCCATGGAAAAGAATTATACAAGATATAGTACTCAAGTAGCAGCTTGGTAGTACCTGTTATCATGCAACGCTCCTTACCTTGCCTGAATCCAGATTCTCGCTGGGGGACGAGTACCTCCACCGCATTTCGATCTGGCTACCTTTACAGAAGACTGCACAAAGGGCATATAAAACTCGCTGAGAGGGCGAAATTGCTGGCAAACCTGGAAAGCAGGGGAGACAAATTAGGTGTACCTCATGCCCGTACACTCGAGGAAACCTCAAAAGTTTCCGTTACTTTAGAACCAATTAGAATTCGGACAAATTGATTTCAGATCTAGACGTGATCCGGCTGCTGAGGGGCCGCACAAGGTAAAAAGGACCTTTTTGATTGCTGGAAATAGAAAAGCTTGGGGAGGAGGAAGGGGGTCTAACAAAAAAGTGAATTACTACTAGTGTAGTCTTTTAAAAAGAGTTTCATTTGTTATTATTATTTTGCTGAGACATTTAGGGGGGCGTTCTCATGACTTCAGGGCTGATGCTCTGTCCACTGCGCTACCTAGTTGCCCCCGAGTTTCATTTAGTTGTAAAAACTGCTAGAAAATGAGAAATGTTGGGAGGGAAAGTTACATTGTACTGTTGAAACAGCTACAAAGGAGCACATATTAGTCTTCATCAAACTGATATGCTGTGCAGCTGGAACCCTTTCGGAGAAGTAGATCTATTTCTTCCCACAGTCCATCTTCCTCAGACCTCCTTTATTCCCTTTTGCTTGCCTTACCTTATAACTCCCTATTTTCTTTAATGACACTCCCATTTGGCAAGGGATTATCCTCCATTTAATTTTTCGTCTATCTTTTCCTGGCCCCTTATTGCATGCTTTGTAAAAAATAATGCTTCCTTATCACATAAACAAAGGGAATATGCATTAATTAGGGAATGGCTGAATAAGTTACCATATATGAATGCAATGGAATACTGTTGTGCAATAGGAAATTATCAACAGGCAAATTTCAGAACAATATGGAAAGACTTGTATGAACTAATGCAACGTGAGATATGATCAATTATGAATGACAGCTTTTCTCAGCAACAAAATGGTATAACAAGTACAAAGGACACGGGAAGGAAGATGCTTTCTCCATCCAGATAAAGAAATATCTATGCAGATAAGAGCACTTTTTTTTACTTATTCTTAGTAGCATTTTTCCTTTTGATCCTTTCTTTTACAGCTGTGATGAGTATTGAATAATATGTTTTACTTGATAGTTTATTGCTTATTATTTTAGGAATTTGGGAAGGAGAAAATTTGCGGAGTCAAAATGTAGAAATGAATGCTAAAAATTATCTTGAGGTATTTGGAAAAACATAAAATATTAAAATTTTAAAATCTTATAATCAAACTAAAAATTATCAATAATCACCATTTCACATAACTTTCATGACTATTAAGTTTAATACAAAAGAAATGAATATACATGTAGAACCTGAAGTATACATACAGAAGTTTGCATTTTTATAACAAGACAAAGAAAAGAAGAGATACCAAAAATCTTCAAGTAACAAGGTATAGCATAGTGTACAGTACCGGCTAGCTCTCTGGAGGGCTTCAGGGTTAGCTAGAGTCAGGATACATTAAGGTCTTTGGTCTTTAGGGGAAGAAGTGGCACAAGGCTTGTCAAAGATGTCGCCTGGATTCTGGGGTCCGGAATCTCCAGCTTCTGTCCTCCTGGTCCTGTCCCAAGTCTTTCTGACTCTCTCCCTCCCCCCACCAATCTTTGCCCATGATTATTTCACTACCAAATATTCAACAAGCACCAATGGTGAGGAGAGCCATTGTCTCACATCAAATAGGTAGCCTTAAGTGCTCTCTTGTCTGATTCAGAGTTTTAGCTCTCTACATCTCCTTCTCTTGTTTTAGAACACAAGCGGTCACACCCTCCCTGATTTCTCAGAAAAAGGGGTGAAAACACCAAAAGGATGGTGATCATGTTCCCCCTACACACTTCTTAGGAAGGGAGGTGAAATCACTAAAAAGATGATCAGCCCTCCCTGACTGCTGAGGAAGGGAGATGAAAAACACCAAAGGGAAGTGGGGAGTCAAGCCAGATATTGTTAGGAGGTTTCTGGGCTGAAGGGTCTTACTAGAAACAGTTATACACAAATCCATCAGCATGGGGGGAGGGGAGGTGGTATTACACAAGCACATAGCAATAAAGCACAGGCTAGCAGTGATGACTCTCCCCACAGCTGGTGCAGGTTCAATGTGGTGTAACAAACACGAATTGTACATGCATGGAGTAATATAAGAAACAATATGAATCAACATGGTATTGTAAGAGATTTCTAGAAGTCCTAGAAGGAGGGTATATAAATAACAATCACACATATGTCTCCATCAACCAAGAGATAGTCCAAAACCAATGTAGGTCCATTACTTCATGTATCAGGGAATCCAATGATTCCTGCAACAAACTTATGTGTTAGGGAATCCAATGATTCCTGCAAATTTTGAAGTCCTGCAACAGTCTCATCATGCCTCAAGGATTCCAATGATTCCGGAGGGTTTTGAAGTCCTGCATCAGTCTATTAACAATTTTTTATATCCATGAATCAATTGCCCTAACTGCCATGCTCTTTCAGGTGGGTACAATCAGCGATGGAACCACTCCATGTTTCTTGGGTCTTTTCCTTCGTTTCAAGGGTCTGTTCCATCTCTCTCCAATGGACAAGGTGAATACGGCGCGTTGGCACCCATCTGATTCCTTCTCCATCTGTAGAAATACAAGCAAACCCTCTCCCCCAAGCAGTTAATCTATCTGGTCCTTTCCATTCACCACTTTCTGGATCTCTACATATCACTTGGCAATTATCTAAAGACAGTGGAGTGGCTGGGTTATAAAACCTGTCTGCTGGAGCTAATGCGTCCTTATCACAAATTTAAAAATTAATGTAGAGAGCTAATTTAGAAGTTCTCTAGGGTTACCTGTGGCTCCCCCTTTCTTTTGTTTTTGGAGGAGCATCTTGATGTCTGTTTGTCCTCTCTACTACTGCCTGTCCTTGAGGATTAAAAGGTATGCCAATGGTGAGTAAAATCTAATACTGAGCACAAAAGTGTGCAAAATGTTTAGAAGTGTATCCAGGTCCATTGTTTGTTGTTATTGCTGGTGGCACACCCATGATTGCAAAAGTTTGAATAAGGAATTCAGTGAACAGTCAGACTGTCTCTTTGGCTGCTGGTATTGCAAAAGTAAATCCTGAAAAGGTGTCTACTACAACATGGATAAAAGACAGACAACCAAAAGATTTATAATAGGTTACATCCATTTGCCAGATTTCATTGGGTCACAAACCACAAGGGTTTTTCCCTGGAGGGAGTGTAGGAGCATGGAAAGGAAGATAAGCTGTATAGCTTTTTACTATGCTCCTAACTTCCTAGCCTCCTCCCAAATTGTAAATTGTAATTGTAAATTGTAAGCATAAAGCTTGAGCAGTCTGATGATATTTAGAATGTGATTCTTGGGCTTCCTGAAATAAAGGAGTATTGGCCAACATAGTTAAAAGGCTATATCTGCCTTTGAATTTCCATCAAAAATAGGACCTGGAAGTCCACTATGAAAGTGGACATGCAAGATATAAATCTTACTTGGATGCTTTCTCACTTGCTCTTGAAGTTCCTTAAAGAGCTCATATATATTGGAAGCTACAAATTTTATTTAGGCTGTGGCAATTCTTTGTACTACACCTACTGAATAGGCCGAATCAGATATTATATTTATATTTCCTGGATAATAGGTTAGAGCTAGCATGATTGCATACAATTCATTCTGCTGAGTGAACTGAAAAGGAGTTCTGACTACTCTGTAGTTAAGTCATGAGAGTTACAGCACAAATATTATGTTTGGATGCATCTGTAAGTTGGTCCTTTAAGAGGAACTTTAGAAACTTTTTCAAGAATCCATTGCCAATTATGTAATAGTCGGATTGTCTTTAATGGGGACCTGTGTGTAAAATTTGGAACCGTGGCCAATAAAATTTGCCACTCAGGGATGGTTTTACAGCATACATTAATTTGTGCATTGGTATAAAAGGTGTATATCTTGTCAGGTCTTATCCCAGATAATTGTACTGCTGGCTTAATGGCCTTTAATAAAATTTTAGCCATAAGCACTAAAGAGTAAGGCATTGTTCTGGTTGTGCTGAGAGGTTCACCCACTCTATCACACTGTCTCCTTGATGAAGGACTGCTGTGGGTGCCTTTTTTTTTTTTTTTTTAGCAAAAACTGAGTTTCTGAGTGACTCTTTCAACCACATTGGATGAAGCCAGTTCAACTTCTCTTAAAGACTCTTGAGCTTCTTTTGTAAGCTGGCATGGTGAGTTTAAAGCACTGTCTCCCCTTAAAATGTCATATAATGGTTGCATTTGATAGGTAGTCAAGCCTAACCCTGGACACATCCATTGGATATCTTCTATCAATTTCTGAAAGTCATTTAAGGTGTTTAACTTCTCTGTTCTTAACGAAAGTTTTTGTACTGTAAGCACCTTAGGGTATATACTTCATATCCTAAATATTGAAAAGGAGCATGTTTTTGAATTTTTTCTGAAGCTATGTGCAATTTTTAGTTCCTTAGTGTTTCTATGGTCTTTTGTAGACATACTTTTAACATTTATTCCTCAGGTGCACATCCCAATATATCATACATGTAATATAACGTTCCTTTTGGAAATGCTTTTCTTACTGGAGCAAGAGCA
The DNA here is from genome assembly GCF_902635505.1 of Sarcophilus harrisii. Lineage (NCBI taxonomy): Eukaryota > Metazoa > Chordata > Mammalia > Dasyuromorphia > Dasyuridae > Sarcophilus > Sarcophilus harrisii. The sequence continues at coordinate 349,782,963 of NC_045426.1, forward strand.
TCAGCAACATACATTTGACACATAGTAGGGCTATTTTCCATTCCCTGTGGCAAAACTGTCCATTCATATCTTTTATAAGGCTCAGCTAAGTTAACGCTGGGCACTGAAAAGGCAAATCTTTTCATATTTTCCTTATCTAGAAGGATAGAATAGAAACAATCCTTAACGTCTATAACCCAAAGAGGCCATTCTCTAGGCAATTGAGTAGGAGATGGAAGTCCAGGCTGAAGAGTTCCCATAGTTTCCATCTGTTCATTTACTTTTCTTAAATCAGTCAACATCCTCCATTTTCCAGATTTCTTTCTTACAACAAATACAAGGGAATTCCAAGGACTTAGAGAAGGTTGTAAGTGTCCTTGGTCAAGTTGGTCCTGTATGTTATCTAATAAGGACTGAATTTTATCACTAGCTAAGGGCCACTGTTCTATCTACACTGGTGTATCAGTTTTCCATTGGATAGGAACAGGTAAGAGTTTTGGCAGGCCTTCAACAGCAGGGCTGCCTAAAATAACCGAAGTACTCATTTGTAATCCCAACTGTTGTAAAATGTCTCTTCCCCACACATTGATGAGGATTTTTTCAACTATAAAAGGAGTAAAAACTCCTGTTTCACCTTCAAATGTCCATTTCAAAGGGGTAGCACTAACTTCAGCTGCTATTGATTCTCCTATGCCAGACATATAGGTGTCTGCCTTAATCTTTGACTTGTGACTGGGCCAGCTGGCACCTCTAATAAGTGTATGATCTGCACCTGTGTCTACCAGTCCTTCTGGTAGTATACCATTTATATAGAGAGTGAGCATAGGTATGTCAGCTGTAACTGCTGCAGTCTAGAATATTCCTGGATGCTGTTGCTTGGAGTCAGAATCTGGGCAGCTATCACCAGATTGCCTATTAGGAGTCTGTATCAGTAAACCTCATGCTACTACTTCTCCTGGTTGATAAATCACACATTGTCTAACTGTATTAGTGACTGGGATATTACCTACATGTTATGGGCTAGAACTTGAAACAAGGTGCTAAATCAGTGGAATTGATAGAGACAATAGCATGGTGCTTAACAGTTCTCTAGTTAAGTACATGTATTTAGTACTTACTATAGTTCTACAAGATTCACAGCTTTGATTAGAGAAGATATAAGCTGGAACAAACTCCGCCAGAATCAGAAAAAGGGAAGACCAGAGAAGTGGTGGCAGGCTGTCCTCCTTAACTTCTCCACTGAAACCAAGATCTGGAAGGCCTACAGAAAAACTAGTTGAGCCACAGGTGAAGGAGACAATAACTCCAGAAGGCCTTTAAGAAGGCTAGCCAAGCCCCAAGTGAAGGAGATAAGACTTGGAAAGAAACAACAAAGTATTTGGATTTTAATCCCTGGCTGCACTTGTGATTACTGCACTGAAAGGAAGACTGCCCCCAGAGACCCCAAGGAAACCTTAACAGAGAATATTACATTTTGCCTCAGCCCGAGAAGCAGAGTGAGTCTGGAAGAAGAGAGACAAAAGCAAGAGAGAGGGGAGGTTCAGAGGAGAGGCAAGACAAAATCTGATCAAGCCTGTTTTTAATGAGTGCAATAGTACAGGTATATATAGCAATAAGAAAGGAAGCAGGGTTGCACAGACTTAGTACAGGGTGGGGGTCCTAGACAAAGGATTGGTTTCCCGCCCAAGGATGAGCTGATCAGGTGTCTTTGATCATGTAGGAAACTCCAGGATGTGATTAGGAGATGCCTAGATATCTGCCAATTCAAGGTGAAGGTAGTCTTTGGAATGTGGCCTTATCACCTGTATGGCCTTATCACCTGTAGATTAATGCCGGCTCCCCTCAGGTCCCCCTTTTTGTATTTATATAAAAAGAATCAATTATAGAATTTTTCATTTCCTGACCTGTGCCTGGCTTAGGAAACTGCTGCTTCAGGCTGTGAAGTGATAGGAGGCTCTCATTTCATGCAGAGTGGGTGTGCCATGCTGACAATCAAAGTTGATCAAAGCTGATAAAGATTAGATCAGTCTCAGATAGAAAGACTCAGTTCACCAGACTGATGCAAAACATGAGGAGGCCAAAATAAATTGCTTCCTATGTGAAGAGACGAGTTTGCTTTACAGGCCAGGCAAACGGCTGCAGTCTTACAGACCATTATTAATTGTCCTCTTCTCATGTAGAAACCTTAAAGAAACAAAACACAAGTATCCAGTAACAGACAAATGACCAGGCTAAATACTCAGTTGCCCAAGCATTTAGGATACAATGATTACATATAACCAGACTGAAAATAGCAAGATATGACATAAATGAATTGCAGTTACAGAAGGAAAAATGCAAAAACAGAACTATAACACAACATAAGCAGTTAAAACTCAACCTTCAGTACATACAGGATAAAATAGCCTTAACCCAGGTTTATTGCAATCAATCGTCCCAGTAACTGTCAGAAGGTGAAGCTTTAAAACTCCCAAATAGCATTAACTAATTAACTATAAGCCCAAGAAATTTTACCTCCAATAACAAATTCCATTAATCAAATTTCTGATAAATCTTAAAGATTTATCATAACCTTATAGTAATGACAAGAAGAAATTTTGTCTCAGTAAGTTCACAACTTAGAACAATTATCATACCTAGGTAGATGTTACATAAGTGAACATTATACATACAAATCATTTTGCTTTTAAAATACCCAGTACATAGAAAAATATCCCAAATTAAATATTGTCCATAACAGAAACATTTCCAAAAGGACAAAGAACTATTATTTTCAGAGGCCCTTTAAATAATCCCAGGATGGCCCAATACAATCAATTTAAACTTATATAGAATACCCAATTCCACATGAAAGAATTCAAAAGTTTTGTTAAAAATACCAATTAAACTATTCCTACCAAAGTATGGATCACATTTATGACCACACTCCTCAACCAAAAAAACCTTTATGTTTCAAGAAACAAATATTCAATCAATTAACCTAAAAGTAAGCATGTTCCTTTAAATCACAGTTTGCTGTGCTGGCAGTAATCAGATAAGAAAAAAAAAATGCAGGAGCATACTCAGGGGGGAGAGGGGAAAGTACTCCCTTCCCCTACTCCTGCCCCCTAGGAAAAAAACTTCCCTCAGGTTCTCCACTCAATGTGCTACATGGGGATCCTTTTCAAGATTTAGCCCATCAGTTTATTTACTTTCTTCCCAAATCTACCCATTTCCAGTTTTCTCTTTCTCCCTCCTTTGCCCAGGTAGCAGAAGGCAGTGGGGGTGGGTGGCTCCCTCCCCTACCTCTTCATCTACTCCCAAAAGTCTTTCTTTCACCTCCCTAAAACCATGCAAACCTCTAATTGCTCCTCCAATTCAGTCCTTCCTAAAAATCACCCGCATTCCTCTTTCCTTTTCCTTCAAAAACCCTTAAGATTCACACTATATGAATAGCCCAAACTTCCACAAAACCCACACATGTCCAGCAGAGCTGGATTCAAAGTTTAACTTATGTTAACAAATAACTCAATATATTTCAGAAGGCAAAAAACTCTGAACCAAACGAATACAGCCATTTTTAAGTTTTGTTATGTTATTTTTCTTTTTTGCCACATTTCTTCTAACAACATCTTATCTTCAGAGCTTTTGAATTTTATTGCTCTTTAGTCTAATAGGCTCAGTTTCAAGGGGAAAAAACTTTCCTGTCCCTTTAAAATATCTAAATTCCATTTTCTTACAAAATTAGTACATCAGGTTAAAAGTTTTAAAATCACAAGCAGATTTTCAAATAACCAATTCCCAAATTCCTTTATCATTGTTCTTAAAACTTGAACAAAGCTTTTACATCAGCAAACAGACTGGGGGGCGTTTCCAAGACCTCCGGCCCAGGGGAGAAGTTTGTTTCATCTTGAATTCCCTTTTTCCCTTCCAGAATCCAAAGAGTCTTCTATGAACTTCCAAGCCCATTTAGTGCTTTTCTCTGCCTTCACAGAGAATGCCTACATATTCCATTCAAACTTCTTTTCTTTAAATGTTAGTACACTGCTCTTCTAGATATATATATATATATATATTTTTAACTTTCCAAACTTTCAAATCCCTTTCAATCTACTTTTTTTATTTTTTTATTTCTTCCCTTCTCTCCCTTTTTCTCACAGGCTGCTGCAGTCAGCCAGATACACACACACACACACACACACACACACACACACACACACACAGATTTTTCAAACTTCTTGATATTTTCTAAGCCTGCAACACAGAGACTGAATTCTTATCTTTTACAAACTTGCTAACTTTTAACACAGACATACACAGACACACATGGAGCTCCATTTTACTAATTCAACCAACAAAGTAGACAGACAAATCACACAGAACATAGAACACACAGTTACAACATTAAACAAACATATAACACATATCCAGAGGATATTTTCCAGCGTCCCAGAAAATACCCATCTCAGAACTTTACCCAGAACAGATCCAGAATAACCAGAACCAGCCTGAATTACTTTGTTAACATAAAAATCATTAAGGCAATCTCCAACTCTTTTTCACCTTTTCTCATCAGTGGTTCCTTCCTGCGGGAACCATAGGCAGACATCTTCTAAAAATTTAAAAATTTTACAAATTCTTTTTTTCTCAACCTTTACTCTATGCGTCCTTAATAAGTCTTTGAAACCCTCAATAAATCTATCATATACACTAGTTTCTTCTCTTTCTTGGTATCAAAACCTCTTACTACCCAGATCTCTGTTCCTCGGGGCAGGCGGACCCGTGGCGACCTTATTCTCTAAATTCTCCGGGACTGCGCAGTCTTTTTGTTGAGAGGTTCGATCTAGCAATGGCTACTCCTTACTCCAAAATCTTCTGGGCCCCACTTTGGGCGCCATTTGCCTCGGCCTGCGAGGCAGTGTGTGGACCCTGGAAGAAGAGAGACAAAAGCAAGAGAGAAGGGAGGCGCAGAGGGGAGGCAAGACAAAATAATCTGATCAAGCCTCATTTTAATGAGTGCAATAGTACAGGTATATATAGCAATAGGAAAGGAAGCAGGGTTACACAAACTTAGTACAGGGTGGGGGTCCTAGACAAAGGATTGGTTTCCCACCCAAGGATGAGCTGATCAGGTGTCTTTGGTCATGTAGGAAACTCCAGGATGTGATTAAGAAATGCCTAGATATCTGCCTATTCAAGGTGAAGGTAGTCTTTGGAATGTAGCCTTATCATCTGTATGGCCTTATCACCTGTAGATTAGTGCTGGCTCCCCACAACATTTTAGAGACAATATTATACCTACACATTTCCCACATCAGTGTATGGATGAACACTGTAAGTACTCTCAGGAGGTGAAATGATCAAGCCTACTATACCTGGAGGCAAAGGATCCATAGGCTGAAGAGGAACATATTTCACCTCTCCAAGGGATATCTCAGTAGTTCCAGCTGCATACAACTCTATTCTCCCCAATTGCAATCCCTTTTTTCCATCAGGTTGTATCCTTGCTGATTAATTATGTAATCCCTTTCTCCCATCAGATTGCTTCTTGGCTGATTGGTCATGTCTTGTACTGAACTTCTAAAGACTCTCTGGGTATAGACGAGTCTTTCTGGATATCCCTTGCCAAAAGGGACCCTGTCTTCCCATGTTCAGATCTTGGGAAGTCTGCATCGTAGCCTGGGTATCAAATGTATTTGTGCCCACTGTGGCACAGCGTCTACTGATCTCTTCTAAAGAAGCATCCCTTGGAGCAAAATCTCCTAAGCTTCAGGTGAAGTCAAAAAAGCAGAGGTAGCCATCCTGATCTCAGATCAAGCAAAAGCAAAAATTGATCTAAAAAAAAGAGATAAGAAAGGGCACCTTGCTAAAGGATAACACAGATAATGAAGCAATATCAATATTAAACATATATGCACCAAGTGGTGTAGCATCTAAATTCTTAAAAGAGAAATTTAAGAGAGCTGCAAGAAGAAATAGACAGCAAAACTATAATAGATCTCAACCTTGCACTCTCAGAATTAGATAAATCAAACCACAAAATAAATAAGAAAGAAGTCAAAGAAGTAAATAGAATTCTAGAAAAGTTAGATATGATAGATCTCTGGAGAAAATGAAATGGAGATAGCAAGGAATACACTTTCTTTTCAGCACTTCATGGAACCTATACAAAAATTGACCATATATTAGGACATAAAAACCTCAAACTCAAATGCAGTAAGGCAGAAATAGTAAATGCATCCTTTTCAGACTACAAAGCAATGAAAATTACATTCAACAAAAAGCCAGGGGAAAGTAGACCAAAAAATAATTGGAAACTAAATAATCTCATACTAAAGAATGATTGGGTGAAACAGCAAATCATAGATCATCATTAATAACCTCACCAAGAAAATACAATAATTGAGACATCTACCAAAATGTGTGGATCAGCAAAGCGTAATAAGGGGAAATTTCATATCTCTAGAGGCTACTTGCATAAAATAGAGAAAGAGAAGGTCAATGAATTGGGTTTGCAACTAAAAATGCTAGAAAAGGAACAACTTAAAAACACCCAGTCAAACACAAAAATTGAAATTCTAAAAATAAAAGGAGAGATCAATAAAATTGAAAGTAAAGAAACTATTGAATTAATTAATAAAACTAAGAGTTGGTTCTATGAAAAAATACAACAAAATAGACAAACCCTTAGTAAATCTGATTAAAAAATTACCCTGGCATGGGTTCTGTCAATAAAAAGTTATAACAAAAACAAAAGAAAGAAAGAAAAAAATTAAATAAAATAAAGAAGCATCCTTGTATAGTCCTAGTATAATTCTTCTACAAACCTCATTAGCATTTTCTTTAGCAAGTTGCCTTATAATTTCTCTTGCTGCATTTTCACCAATAGTTCATATGACAGCTGTCTGCAAATGTCCCACAAAATCAGCAAAGGGTTCATTTGGACCTTGTGCTATTTTTGTGAAGGCTTCTCCTCTGTCTTGTTTACCTGGGATAAAGCCCTATTCTTTGATAGCAGCAGCAGCAATTTGCTCATATGCTGCCATGAGGTAATTAATCTGTGCTGAAATATCTGCATAAGAACCTACACCTGTTAGTTCGTCACAGGTGATTGGTGTATTAACTCCAGTTTGTCTATTTCTTTGGGCTTGCATCCTACAGAGTTCACTATATTCAGAAAGCCACAACAAGTTTTGTCCAGGTTCTAAGCATGTTCTTGCTCTAGATTTCCAGTCACTAGGAGTTAAAATTTCATAAGCCAAATTCTAAAATAACATCTTAACATAAGATAATGTAGCCCTGTGAAAAGTGCAAGCCTTTTTCAGATCTTTGATAATTTCTAGATTAAAAGGAGTGCATCTTTTCTTTTCTTGACCTTAAGAGTTAAGCTGTTCAATCACAGGATAAATTTCTATTCTCAAATCAGCTGTATTCTGCCCTTTCTCTGAGGCTTTAAGTAGTGCCTTTTGCAATTGAGTCATAGGAGGGGGTAATTGCTGGTGATACCACTGCTCCTCCCTCTCCTCCTCCTCCTCCCTACACCCTTCACTTCCCACCTGATTATTCACGAGTTCTGAATGAGTCTGGCTATGAGGTGAAATTATTACTGCCTGATTCATTGTAAGGACCAGTTTTTTGATCATGCCCTTGTTTTCTTCTTATAGCAAATTTCTATAATCACAGCAAATGGTTAATAGAGGCCATGAGCTCAATTCAATTATGTAATTAATACCTTGCTATTTTCAGTCTAGCTGTATATAGTCATTCTACCCTAAACAATTAGGTGAATGAGTATTTGGCCTAGTCATGTATCACTTATTAGATATTTGTGTCTGCAGGTAATTAGGTCCTTAAAGGTTTCTAAAATAATGTAAGAAAAATTGACACAATTGTCTGAAAGGCTACTACTTTAGGGTTTATTGAAACTACTGCTGATACATCTTTAACATTTGTCTGTATCATGTGTCTTATGATACAGACATGTTTCCTTACATGTAAAGCTGCTGGCCAATTTATATTGATCTCTCTTCATCTTGTAGTAGTCCTTGTGAACTTGTCTTTCTATCTCAGATTATTCTAATCACTATTTGTTAGAATGGTTTTTATTCTAGATTGAGTTATAACTGCAATGACCAGCTTCAGGGACCAGGATCAACCCTCTGAATGTTTTAATCAGTTCCAGCCCACCACACCCCAAAACAGGATCCTGTAGAAAGACCCAGCACTACACCCATTCTCAGCAGGAAATAGTTTCAAAAACTGAGACCATCTTCCCTGGCCCAAAAAGGACTTAGGGCCTCATTGAATTGGGGACAACTGGAACTAGATGGATACTGAACACCAAATTCTGTGTGGGTCCTCTGGTACAATGTATTTGGGATTTAGGATGGGAAACATTGGGTTAAGATTTGAATAAATGTTACTGTAAAAGGGTTGCCTACTAACAATTCCGTTTAATGTTTGTCAAATTATAGAATGAATCTGCATTATTTAATTGAACACAACATTCCCTTCAGAACATGTGATTATTTGAAGGATCTTTGGATAAGTAGAAAACCCCTACTGTACTACTTGACAATCGGAGTCCTGTCTACTCTCCCTGGGATGATTCCTTTGAAAAAATATAAGGGAGGATAAAGGAAAGTTGGTGGATTTTCCCAGAAGCACATAAAAGAGTGGGAAAAATACCTTTACCAGGCAACTCCCCTAGGGATTAGCATGAAGTGACATCAGCTGCTGGGGGAGAGGTGGGAGGTGGATTTGACAGAAGCTAAACCTCTGGCAGCAAGTTACAGGTTTCTCTCTGGTTACCATAATTGTCCTTCCCAGAACCACAGTCCTACCTAACTCTTTTAGGCTGATCCCAATCTCAGTGCCACCAGCTCCTATTCAATTTTCCCTGAACTCTACTGTCCCTGCCAACACACCAATTCCAGTCAAAAGCCCTCCCCACAATCCCTTTAAGTCTTACTTTTTGCTTGGTCTGTTGCCAGCAATGCCCTCATTTTTAAACTCCACAAGTCTTTTTGATCCACTTTTCCAGTTTTGTAACCCCAGTTCCTTAATTAATATTTCAGTGTCATCCCATTGTAGTTTGGTATCGAGCACCTGAAGGTTTGTGATTTGCTTGTCCCCTTCTTAATAATCCTGTACCTTTCTGCATCATGACAGTAATGTTTCCCCAGCTGTCTATTCTTCTGAGTGGAACTATTTCAAGTCTCACCTTTCCTTCAGAGTTTCCCACCAGCCAGCAACGGCAGAGTCATCTTTCCTCATAGTAATGCTAGGATTGGCTGGCACAACCTCTTCCTTGAGCACCACCTCTCACTTAGCGCAAGTAGTTCTGGGAAGGCGCTGAATTGAATGCAGATAATGACCCAAATAGAAACTACAGTGTTAATTCTCTGACTGAGATGGTACTTCAAAACCTTAGGGGGTTTGATGTGCAATTCTTGCAATGAGAAGGCCTCTATGCCACCCTAAGTGAGAAAGGCTGTTTTTCTGGGGTTATCAGGAAGAGTCTGGCTCTTGTCCATAAGAATCTTGAATCCAGACTGTGGTGTTCTTTTTCTTTAAAATAGAATATAATGGTTCTCTTTGGGCAGGTTTCTCGGGGAGGTTTTCTGCAGGCAGCCTTAGTTTCAGTTACAAGCAAGTAACAATCACCCAAATGCAGCCAGTGCTAAAAGTTCTGATTCCTTATGCCCACATAGCCCGGTCAGTCAGGCCTAGTTTCTGCTTGGTTCTAAGAGCTCTTCCTGCAGCTTTAACTTGCTTCTGCCTCCAGCTTTTCTTCAGCCTCCAGCCAGCACCTCTGTTGGGGCTGTGCCTGGAGAGCCTTTCGGACCAGCTGGGTCCAGTGGGGAAGTGTGCAGCCCAGCCACCACAGCCTTCCAGATGAAGGAATCTGGTTGCGCCCCTGGGCAGAGTGGGCTTCTCCTCAAATTGACTTGATGCTCCTCTTCAATCTAATTCAAATTAACTGCCAACCAGCCTCTGTCCACTCCCTATATCATCTTCCAAAGGCTTACCCTCTGAGCAGAGAGGTGACTCATGCTTTATAAACCCCAAAATCCCATCTACAGCCCCACTGTCACTTAGTACCTGTTTCTAAGACCTGCAATATCTCTCGTATCGTAAATTAACTATACTGGAACCATGCTAAATTAGATAATTATTGTCTCTATCAACTCTAATGACTTTACACTTTGTAAAGATACCAACACCAGACGAATGAAGCAGAATCAGAGGATGAACTGCTACCAGTCCCTGTTTAATTTCTCCCCATGGCTAACCATGGTGAGAAGAGGGCCAGGAGGTATTCTATTCCAGGTTTTGAGTCTTACAATAATTTGGCTCACCAAAATTCCTTTATTGAAATCACAAAGACTGCTTGTCTCTGAACATTAATAATCTAGTGACTGAAGCAAAAATTTACTTTTGAATAAAAAGTTAAACCTTGGATTTAGGACAGGAAAGAATGTCCTGTTAGGGAGATGAAGGTATTTTGGGAGAAAGATAATGATATAATAAACTTTACTCTGATGCATATCTCAACTATTTACAGCTCTAAGTAACCAAGATTGGGGTTTAAGGGGTTTGTTTACTCATTTACATCATAGAAGAATTTTGTTAGGCTACAGGAATTCCCCTGAAGTGTCTACTTTGTATCAAAACCTATGAGCATTTGAGATATATGTTTTGTCTGATCAATAAACCTTAAAGAGTCCTGAGCAACAGACTTCTCCGTCTCGCCCCTGTCATATGCATCCTATTTTACTGTGAAGAAGCTGGAATTCAACAGTGGCAGCCAAACTAGGGACGGAATATGACAGAGCCTGTAGCACAATTCCAGGTAACTTAAATAAAAAGCACTGAATTTAAGATTAAATAATTATCATCAGCTAAATAGGGAATATGATACAAGATAAAACTAAGACGATTATTATTCTAGCTAATATCACATATATCTTGTGGTTCAGACAGCATTTAATGTAAAAAGTTGAGAGATCTCTAGAAGTGAAAAGCAAAGCTTAGAATGGAAGTCTCCAACAATCCCAGTGTACAATGAAGTGGGAGGAAGCATCAATGTAGTAGGTCAACACTTTAATTCCTAAAGCAAATACCTCTCCCACTGCACTTGGACCTCATCCTTGTATTGGCTGAGACTTAAGTATCTCTGAACTGGGAACCACTAAAGAAAATTAGAACTCGACCAATAAGTACATAGTTGCCCATATTTGACTGGTTTCATAAGAATGATGTCATAGGAAGATAACAAGAAGGGACTGGGGCAGTCTCAGAATGATAGTGAGGGGCTTTGGCATGCCCCGTAGGAGGAGGATAGCAGGAGGGGCTCAAGGCTGCCTTAGAAGACAGTGAGAGGGGAGCTAAGACACCCTTGACCACTGCTTAAAGTCCCTCAGCATCAAACTCTGCAGAATAGATTAGTCTTTACTAGATTTCACAGCTGTCTCGAAAGTCTCACTTCATCTCGTTCAATACTGAATTAAGGCAAACTGAATCAGATAGCAGGAATTGAGGAACAGTATTTTGGTGCATTAATTGAAAGAAAGACCAGGAAACCCTCCAATCTTAGTATTCTCTATTTTGCAGGCCTTCCAAATAATTTGAGGAAGACAGGAGGACCAGAATGAAACTTAAATGCTGGAAGAGGTAATAAAGAAACTGAGTACATAGAGCTAGAGACCACCGAGAGATTAATCAGATAAATTGGTCCCAGGGTTACTTAATTAATTATCCCAAAGAACTGTTCTGAGTACCTCAGTTTTATAGACAATGAGAGGCACTGGAAGGGATAACCCAGTGGGAGCCACAATGAGGAATATGATTATAATGACATCTAAAATGGATAACCCACCCTGTCAAACATTAAGAAGGATTTATAGAAAACCATCTCATCAACCATTTACAGGGAAACATTTGAGTTTTGGGCAGAGTGCACTTATTCTATCAGATATTTCTGGAAGAGGGAAAGCGTTATAACCTGAGAATGACTAACAGGACACTGAGAAACTGTCCCCACATTAAAGGGAACTTTGAGAAGGGTCAAGGGGGGAAGAAGTAGCACCTTTCCCTCCCCAGGCTTCCATTCCAACTTCAGTAGATATGGACCCAAAAGAAAAGTCAAATTTATACTTAGGGAACTAATTCAGAAAAACATTTTAAAAGATATTCTTCTCAAAAAATAAACACTTTCTTAGCTCCTGATCTAAATAAATCCAATTTAAATGAAAAGGACTGTAGTCAGTTTTTGTTTTGCTTTATCAGTAAGGAGGCAACCTTAAACTCCATTGAAACAACCTGCCTCTAAAACACACTCAATGGAAACGTTAGGGTCCTGATATTGAGTCATAATTCCACCTTGAAAAAGAGTGAAGGAAAACTGATTGGAACCTGAGGCCCCACATGTACTGCCCAGTATTTAAAAGGAATCTTTATTTCACCTCTGATTTCTGTGTAATTCTCATCCCTAGTGTGTTTTAGCCTTTCATAACCCCAATCTCCCAGCTATTCAGAAGATCCCTGATTGGGCAGCAAATTCTGGGCTTATACCTAATTTGTAATTAAATCAGTCTCTCACTCAATTTGTATTTCCTCTTGACACTGCCAAGAGATGGGGCTGTTAATACAAGGAGACCGCAGGTAGTTCCATTCTTTGCCTTCTAAACCTGACTGCTTTCCATCCCCACAGTTGTGAAGATATATTTTCATATTATTGTTTAAAGAAGAAATTGGCAAAATAACATCTGTAGCACACTCTGCTGGAGGATCTCTCAAAGTCAAGATTCCTTCTGTCGTCTCCTAGGAAAGTGTTTGGTCTCTTTGTTATATAAGCTCTACTGAAAGAGTAAGATAATGTGTGGTGATTCACAACTGAGGGAAGCGCTTGTATTAACTGTACTTTTGAAAGGGTTCTTTGGGTTCCAGTATTTGGGTTTGAATTTCAAAATATTTCATCAATTATCCTAATATAATAGAAAGCAATGAGTAGAACAATTGAAACTTTATATATTGGGAGAATGATGTAATTTAATTTGCTGTTATTCTAAGAAGCTTGATGTTTATGAGGTTAATTATATAAAATCTGAACTGCTGCTCATATGAATCAACACCATTGTAGTACAGCCTAATGATTGATTTTGGTACTACTTAATGGTATTGTTTAATTAAAGAAGTAACTAGCTTTACCTAGGAACTTAACACAAGGGTCAGAATCAAATGATGATTATTTTTCAAACATGGCCTGAAAGGTCCAGCTTATAATCACAAGAAATTGATATTCAAATCAAAGATTTGATTTAGAATAAGACATCTAAATTGATGATCAACTAGGTTTTTAGGACAAATGAGAAACTGACATATTTTGGGAAAATATTTCCAAAAGTAGATGACCATGAAAGCTAGTCAACCACAGACAAGATGAAGAGAACGATCCATTGAATCCTGTCTACCTAATGAAGTTTCATCACTTTATAAGACAACAATCGTTATAATTGATTATTTTTAAGGATGCCCCAGCACAGCAAAGATCTAGTTAAAATTAATATTAAATATGAAACCATATATTAATACATCCCATATGTTCAAATAATTGATAAGAAATGATTCTTTCATAATTAGAACTTACAACTTTAAATTAGCAAACTGAGGAAGTTGATTGTCTGCCACCTTCATTGGCCATGCCAAAATACACTCTGACCACTTGAATGATGATTACAGAGCCCACTCTTGGGACAGTGAGAGTATATGTCCAAACCTATGGGTGGGGTGTGATATCTTCTTTTCCCTAAATTCATTTCTTTTAATCAGTTATAATACTTAAAAAGCTTCAATGTACTTGTTTTGTGAAACTTTTAAAATCAGGTGTTCCCTCCCCATCCAAACCCCAATGGAAGGTCCACCTGTGGAAGTTATGTAAAATTCTATAAAGCTTCAAGGTCCAATGAAACAAAGCCTCCTGTTCCCACCATAAAACCTCAAAGAAAAAGTGTGCAGGAAGTGAATAAGAGAGGCAAGATTCAGTCCAAATGATGGCTCAAATGATATATTTATAGTCAAACATAAAGAACCTGAATAATATCTAAAAGGAAGAATAGAATCAATAACAAAACCCAGTAATATATAATAACCAACACACCACATATTATTTCATTTTTAATGTTTTTTTCTTTTATTTTGCTTCTAAACACTCACAATACAACTAGAATGAAGAAAAAAGGAGAAAGGAAAACATTACTTAATTGGTGGAGAACCTGACCTCGATCACTGTGGGCTAGGAGTCCCAGTGCTCATGAGTCTCCTTGAACTGGGAAATGACTCAAGGCAGAGCGTCCTCCATGATGAGACCTAATGAGCTAGCTCTTGTATAGGGCTTTTTATGGGGCTTTTGATGAAGATGTTTAATGAGATTTGGAAGGAGGCATTAGGGTTTGAAGTTTTGGTCCATCCTTGAAGGGTTGACTAAGAGAGATGTGTTGCGCTCATCAAGGATAATCATGAGGGGCTACAGTCGTACTAATAACGATATACATGACAACGCATTCTAAGAATTGTCCCGAGTCATAGGAAGGGCTATTGTTCAAACACAGATAAGCAGCCAAGAGCGGTACAATGACAAGTATCTCTCTTGAGAAGCTGTTTGAACCTCTTCCCGAGAAGCTCAACCCAGCCACAGGAATGAACTCACCTGTAATAGACCCCTATTCCCCTGGAGAGAGAGAGAGACAGAGAGAGAGATGAGAGGGTGCCCAGGTCTGTATCTGACAACGTCTTTCTTTGAGTGGATAGATTTTCAACTTAAACTGTGTATGGAAGCTAAATATTATTGCACACATTGAGAACAGCTATTTACATACTTGAAATGTCAAGCACTAATATGTCTGGAGACAAGAGAAACCCTGAAATTGAAGTTAAGGAAGATCGAGGTCCAACGATAAAAGGACCCTTTTAATGAAATTGCCTGCATCTGAAGTTTCTCAATGAAGTTTTTCACTGTACTAAATTTTGATACCACATGAGCAAAACTATACAACAAATTTTCATCAACACATAGGTGTTTGATTAAGGCCTTAAAATTTCCCAATACTTGAGTTTAATTAGGGACTTAAGAAAAGAAAGAGATGAAACGGCAAAGGTACGGGCCCGATTGGGGACATTGCTAAATATACAAAATTGTGCTGGAAAGGAAATTAGATTCCTGTAAGATTGGGAATATTTAATGCTTCCCACACTGGTAGGGCGCTCAGGAAATGCCACACAGCTGCCATTAGATTATATCTCATGCATAAAGATAGATGTGTGCAAAGAACTGCAATGGCAATTGTATATATATATATGGATTAACAAATCAGTGGGAGATCAACAGTCAGAATTTCTATTTAATTTTCTGCCACTGAGAACAGAAACTAAATTAAAGAAATTAAAATAAGAAAAAGAAGATGAGAGTTAAAATTCTAGCAGGCTTCTTCCCACCGAATATATATGTTAAGAGATAGTCGAATGTTATAGGTCTCTTTATTCTGTTCCTCTGCAGACATAGTCTTGGAAGTTATTGAAGATCGTACTATGTACAGAATTAAAGTTGTAAAATGAATCGTCATAACCTCTTGAATATCAATACTGAACACATTGTGCCTGGATGCACTTATTTACTGCTTTTTTGTAAAATATAAGCAGTGACACTGATAATATATTTATATTCCATACACATTGAAGTTGATTGTTCTGCCATTAACTCAAGGAAACAGAACTTGAAATCTGAGCAAAATATAAACTTATATTATCATTGCTGATGATTAATTTATAAATATGCTAAAGAGTACTTGAAGTACTTCATCCCACATTTATTTCTTTTCCTTGCTTGAGGAACCGGAAGATTAAGCTAAACTGAGGCTCAGATTATGTTCATATGTTGGTGGATATGTGACAATATTTATGACCATTCCAGTAACAAATTATTTTTAAACAAAGGAAAACACCTGATTGCTGAGTATTTCACAGTTATTCATTGAGGTAATAAGAATCAAAATATAATCAGCAAAATAGATAATTTGAATTATGCAATGAATTCATGAAATAAATCTAAAGAAAATGAAAAACTTTTACATAAAAATATCTGAGGGAATCTTGAATATGAAAAAATAATCAAATTTCTGGTTTCTAGCATGCCAACTCTTAGATATCCAACAAGTAATTACCGACTAGCCAAAGCATTGTACCACCATGATAGAGCACCCATTAAAAGTCAGGAGACTATTCAGAGCCAATCACTTATCAGTGACACTGAGCTGGCTCACAGCGACCAAAAAATTCATGTCCGTGGACATGTATTGAAGTGAGACACAAAGAAAGATATCTATGAGAAATTCCTAAGCTTTAACATCTATAGTGTTGCCAAAAGCATTGCTATAGAGGAATCAAGAATAATCCTCACCTGGGGTGTCATAGAAGGAGATAGGGTATAGCCATATATAAGCAATATGATTTTATGGTTTGAAGAGGAGTATTTTCTGCCTTACTGCATTTGAGAGTTTGAGGTTTTTTATGTCCAGATATATTAGCCTACTAGAAGAATTATGAAGTGCTGAAAAAGAAAGTGTGTGTATTCCTCATATTCCATTTCTTAGTTTTCTCCAGAGATCTACTACATCTGAACTTTCTAGAATTCCCATTGCCTTTGACTCTTTCTTATTATACTGTGTCTGACTCATCCACCTGAGAGTGCAAGGTTGAGATTCATTATAGTTTGTCTGGCTCTTCTCAAAGCCTCCTTAAAATTTCTCTTGAATTTGACGTGCCAAAATTCACTGGCATTAGCATGTTTAATATTATTGTCATTCTAAATATCCTTTGAAAAGCAAGTCCCTTTTCATCTTTTAGACTAATTTCGCCTTTATTTGATCTGAGACCTTCAGGATGGCTTAAAAATTTCCGCTTTTTGACTGTCTTGAAGCTAGGAGATTTTAGACCCAAGGGATGCTCATAGGAAGAGATCAGGATGCCAGCAGTGGCACAAATACTATGCCCAGCGTGATGTGACTCAAGATCTGTTGGAACATGGAAGACAGGGTCCTCAAGGCAAGGATATCCCAGGAAAAGACTGCCCAATCCAGAGTCTTGGAAGTTCAGCAATACATCAATCAGCCAAGGCAACCTGATTGGGAGAAAGGGATTACATAATTAACAGCAAGGATGTTAAACCTGACGGAAAAGGATTGCACTGGGGAGAAGAGCTGTAGCGGCCGGAACCACTGAGGATATCTTTGGAGAGGCAATATGTCCTCAAATAAGTGAACCTTTGCCTCCAGGTGGTGTTAGTAGGTTTGATCACCCTCCCCGGAGGGAGGGTTTCACAGTGTCATCCGGCACCGATGGGAAATGGAAAAGGGCCACGTCTTCAAATGTTGGGAGTTAGCACCAATTCCCAGTGATGAAAATAGAAGTAGATGATATGCGCCATTCCAGTGACTACCTTCACCTGAATAGCAGATATCGCAGGCTTTCAATCGCAATCCCAGTTTCCTACACATCAAAAAGACACCTGACTGAAGTCATCCCGGGTGTGTTCAACTCAGTCTAGGACCCCACCTCCCAGCTCAGCTTGTGTGGTAACCCTGCTTCCTTTCCGCCACATACAGGCATACTGTAATAGCCACCTATTAAAAATGAGGGTTTGGGATTATTTGTCTGGCTCCCCCTGCCTCCCTCTCTTGGCTTTGTGTCTCTCTTCCTAGGTCTGGCCACACTGCCCTGCGCTGAGGCAAATGGCGCCCAAAGGGAAATGCCTGGGTAAGATTTCGGCGCGAGGCTGGCCGCTAGATTTGAACCTCTCAACAAAAGCACGCGAGTCCCGAGACCCAGAATATGCCTGCTACTGTCCTACTTCTGCCCGAGGAAGGTATCTGTGGCAAGAGGTTTCCTGACACCAAGAAAGAGAAGAAACTAGTGAAGGCTGGGATAGACTTACGAGGGCTCAGTGACTTGGCCGGGTGACGGTTGGCAGCGTTTATAAAAAGACCTGTACCAAATTTTTAAAGACACCGCCTGAGTGAGTTCCTTTGTGAGGAATATGTTCTGATTATAAAGCAAGAGTTAGAGTATCGCCTAATGATTTTTGTTACCAAAGCACTGTGCTTGGTTCCGGGTTGTATTCTGAATCTGTTCTGTAAAGTTCTCGAGATGCCGGTATTGACGCCGGTAAAATATCCTTGATATGTGTGTTATATGTTTGTTTTTGCTGTAATCAAAAGTGTCTCCAAGGCCCGTGATTTCGTCTGTTCATTGTTGCTGAATTAGTAAATGGTTCCCGTGTCTCGTGTATGTCTGTGTTAAAAGTTAGTGCAAAGTTTGTAAAGATAAGAATCTGGCCCCAGCAGGCTTAGAAATACTGCAAAGTTTGAAAAATTCAGTGTGTGTGTAAAAGTGTGTATTCATTATCGCAGCAGCCTGTGAGAAAAGTTGAGAGGAAGGAAGAAATAAAAAGAAAAAGGGTGGATTGAAAGGGATTTGAAAGTTTGAAAGCAAAATATATGGTATATACATTCTGAAGTGTAATACAATACTAAGAAAAAGTTAAAGCTGAATGAATATCTAGGCAGCCCCCAGAAGGCAGAGGCGCCACCAAATGGCTGGAAGTCTAAGAATTTTGACCTGGAAGGAAAAAGGAAATCATGAAACAAACTTCCTGGCTGGAGGTCTGGGGAAAGTCGTTCTCTGCCCATTGTTGACGAAGCTTTTGTTGTTCCAAATATCAAGGAATTTAGAATTAAGGGTTTGAAAATCTAGCTTTGTGATTTTCAAAACTTCTTAACTGGATGCACTAATTTTGTAAATAAAACAATTTTCTTAATGATAAGTTTTTTCCTTAAACAGAGCCTATTAGAGTAAAGAGCAATAAAAATTAAAGTTTAGATAGATGCTGCACAGAAGAAAAGAAAGAAAAAAAAAACCTAAAAAATATTAGCAGCTGGTCTGAGTTTCACTTCTTTTGAAATATTGTTACTACAATATAGTTATATTTAAACCAGCTCCATGGATGTGCGGATTTCGGTAGAAAGTTTGGGTTATTCACTATAGTGAACTTATAGGTTTTGAAGGAAAGCTTAAGAGAACTGCAAGGATTTCTTGTTGAAGGACTGACCTGGAGGGGCAATTGAGGTTTGCATAGCCTTTAGAAGGCAGCGAAGCACTTTGCAGGTGAAGAGGGTGAGGAGCTCCACCCCACCGCTCTCTGCCACCTGGGCAGCAGGAGAAAGAGAAACCTGAAATGGGTAGATTGGGCAGCAACAAACTGATGGCTAAATCTTGAAAGCGATCCCCATGTAGCACATTGAGTGAGAACCGAGAGGAAGTTTTTCCTAGGGGTGTGAGTAGGGGAGTTGCCACTTTCTCCCTCTCCCCTGGTATGCCCCCATTTTTTTCTATCTGATTACGCCAGCACAAAAAAACCGTGATTTAAAGAACATGCATTATTTTCTAGAAGAATTGATTGTTATTGTTTTAAAACATAGTGCCTTGGTTGAGAGGTGTACTTGCAAAGGTGGGATCCGCTACTTTGCAGAATAGACAATTGGTATTTTAACAAAACTTTGAATCTTCATGTGGAGTTCTGGTGATTCTGTTTAAATTGAATGTAGTCAGCCATCCCATTGCCTGAAGGGCCTCTGAAAAACAATGTTAGTTCTTGTCCTTAAATGTTTCTACAGGACAATATTTAATTTGGATATTTTTCTATCAAAAAATAGATTTAGGAGAATATCTACCTAGGTATGATAATTGTTTCAAGCCGTAACCCCACGAGACAGGCCCTTCTAATAATATATGAATCTTAAAGATTTATCAGAAATTATCAAGTGAACCTGTTATTGGAGATAAATTTCGTGCGCCAGAAGTTAATTAATTAATGCTATTTCAAGCTTCAAAGCTCGTTCTTCTGATAAGTTACTGTGATGTAATTGATTGGAAACAAACTGGGTTAAGGCTTATTTTATCCCAGGTATGTGCTGAAGGAAAGTTTTAACTGCCATGGTGTTATATATAGTTCTGTTTCTTTGCATTTTCTTCTGTAACTGCAGTAATTCATTTGCGTCATATCTGCTATTTTCAGTCTGGCTGCGGTGTAACTGCATCCCAAATGCTTAAAGTGTCTGAGACAGCTCAATATTGTCATTTGTCTGTTACTGACAATGTTTGTTTCTTTAAGGTTTTGGCATGATAAGAGGACAACAACAGAGGTCTGTAAGACTGCCGTTTGCCTGGCCTGTAAAGCAAACTCATCTCTTCACATGGTAAAGCGGTTCTGGTTTCAGCCTCTTTTCATATTTTAAAGAAGGAATCGGTCTTCGTCTGAGACTGATCTAATCTTTTATCAGCTTGATCAATCTTGACGCATGGGGCGATGGCACCCACTCTGAAAAGGAAAGTTTGAGCCTCCATCACTACAGTTTGAAGCAGCAGTTTCAAGCCAGGCACAGGTCAGAAAATGAAAAATTTACACCATCTGGCATAAATACAAAAGGGGGGACCTGAGGGGAGCCGCATTAATCTACAGGTGATAAGGGCCATGTGGCGGTGATAAGGTACACATTCAAAGACTACCTTCACCTTGAATTGGCAGACATCTAGGCATCTTAAATCCACATCCTGAGTTTCCTACATGATCAAAGACACCGACCAAGCCATCCAAGTAAGTCCGAACTTTGTCTAGGACCCCCACCTCTGTACTAAGTTCAGTAACCCTGCTTCCTTTCTTATTGCTATATATATACCTGTACTATTGCACCGCCAAAAACAGTCGAATTAGATTTTGTCTTCTGCCTCCTCTGAACCTCCTCTTGCTTTTTGTCTCTTTCCGGGACTCACTCGCCTCGGGCTGAGCAAATGTAAGAATATTCTCCTAAGGTTTCCTAGTCTCAGGCAAGGAAGCCCTCCTTTCAGTGCGTGCAGGACAAGCAGCTAGGATTAAACCAAAATACTTTGTAAGCTGTTTCCTTTTCCAAGTCTTATCTCCTCACTTAGTTGGCTAGCCTTCTTAAAGGGCCTCTGAGTTATTGTCTCCCTTCACCTGTAGCTCAACCAGTTTTTCTGTAGGCCTTCCAGATCTTGGTTTCAGGGAGAAGTGGTGATGACAGCCTGCCACCACTTCTCTGGCCTCCTTTTCTGATCTCTGGCGCAGCTTGTTCAAGCTGGCATTCCCCAGTTCAAAGCCAGAATTTCTGTAGTTCATAGTAAGTACTAAATATGTACCTAACTAGAGAACTGTTAAGCACCATGCTATTGTCTCCCCACTCAATTCCACTGATTTAGCACCTTGTTTCAAGTTCTAGCCCAACATGTAGGTAATATCCCAGTCACTAATACAGTTAGACAATGTGATTTATCAAATCCGTGAGAAGTGTAGTAGCATGAGGCTCATTGATGGTTAGACTCCTAATAGGTACCCGGTGATAGCTGCCCAGATTCTGACCCGGGCGTGCATCCAGGAATATTCTGTGACCGCAGCAGTTTGGCAGAAATAAGGATATACCCATGCTCACCTCTGAGAATGGTGAGGTCACCAGAAGGATTGTGCACACAGGTGCAGATCATACACTTATTAGCGGTGCCAGCTGGCCCAGTCACAAGTCAAAGATTAAGGCAGACACCTACATGTTCAGCAGGAGAACTGCAATAGTATTGAAGTTAGTGCTACCCTGAAATGGACATTTGAAGGTGAAACAGAGTTTTACTCTCGTGAGAAGAAAAATCTCATCAATGGGAAGAGACATTTTACAACACAGTTAGATTTTACAAATGAGAATACTGAAATATTTTAGTGTCTGTTGAAGGCTCACAAAACCCCTACCTGTTCCATCCAATGGAAACCGATACACCAGTGTAGATAGAAGCCCAGTGGCCTCAGCTAGTGATAAAATCAGTCCCAGCTGGCGCGATATGTGACCAACTTTGATTCAAGGACACTACAACCTTCTCAAGTCCTTGAATTCCCTTGTATTTGTTGTAAGAGAAATCTTGGAAAATGGAGATGTTGACTGATTTAAGAAAAGCAAATGAACAGATGGAACTATGGGAACCCTCAGCCTGACGATCTCCTACTCACCGTTTAGAGAATGGCCTCAAGAGTAGACGCATACTGCTTCATTCTGGGTCCTCTAGATAAGGAAAATATGAAAGATTTGTTTTTCAGTGCCCAGCTGCTAACTTAGCTGGAGCCTTTAAAAGTATATGAATGGACAAGCCTTTGCCACAGGGGAATGGAAAAATATCATACTATGTCAATGTATATGTTGGGTTACGTTTGCTCCCCAGGTAAGCATTTCAAAGGAATGTTATATTACATGGCGATATATTGGATGTGCACTGAGGAATAAATGTTAAAAAGAGGTTCACAAAAGACCATAGAAACACTATAAACTAAAAATTACATAGCTTCAGAAAAATTCAAAACATGCCCTTTCAATATTTAGATATGGTTATATACCCCATGTGCTTATGGTACAAAACTTCTAAGCGGTGTTCAACAGAGAAGCAACAAATCTTAAATGACTTTCAGAATTGATAGAAGATATCTGTCGGATGTGTCCAGGGTTAGCTTGACTACCTATCAAATGCAACCATTATATGGCATTTTAAGGGGGAGACAGTGCTTTAAACTCACCATGCCAGCTTACATAAAAAGAAGCCAAGAGCCCTTGGTGAAGTTGAACTAGCTTCATCCAATGTAGTTGAAAGAGTCACTCAGAAATCAGTTTTTGCTAAAAAAAAAAAAAAAAGGCACCCACAGCAATCAAACAAGAGACAGGTGATAGGAGTGTAAGAACTTTCAGTACAACCAGAACAATGCTCTACTCTTAGTGCTTATGGCTAAAATTTTATTAAAGGCCATTAAGCCAGTAGTGCACAATTGATCTGGGATAAGACCTGACAAGATATACACCTTATACCAATGCACAAATTAATGTTGTAAACCATCCTGAGTGTGCAACCTGACACATGGTTCCAAATTTGCTACACAGGTCCCCTATTAAAGACAATCCCACCACTTATTATACAATTGGTAATGATTTTGAAAAGTTTCTAAAGTTCTTAGCGCGACCAATCTCAGATGCATCCAAACATAATATTGGAAGCGAATTCCTCATGACTTAACCACAGAGTAGTCAGAACTCCTCTTTCAGTTCACTGCAGAATGAATTGCAGTAAATCATGCTACTCAACCTATTATCCAGGCAATACACACGATCTGCCTATTCAGTAGGGTGTAGTACAAAGAATCTGCCAAGAGCCCAAATAGAAATTTGTAGCTTCCAATATATAGTTTTATGAACTCAAGAGCAAGTGAGAAAGCATCCAAGTAAGATTATATCTTGCATGTCCACTTTGGTGGACTTCCAGGTCCTATTTTTTGATGAAATTCAAAGGCAGATATGTTTTAACTATATGTTGCCAATACCCTTTATTTCAGTGCTTCAAGAATCACATTCTAAATATTTCATCAGACTGCTCAAGCTTTCGGCACACCTATAATTACAATTTACAATTTGGGAGAGGTTGTAGTTAGAGCATAGCAAAGCTATACAGCCATCTCCTTCCATGCTCCTACACTCCCCTCCAGGGAAAACCCTGTGGTTTGTGGACCCAAATTGAAACTGGCAAAATGGATGTAACCCATTATAACCCTTTGGCTGTCTGTCTTTTTTATCCATGTTAGTACACCTTTTCAGGATTTCACTTTTGCAAATACCAGCAGCCATGAGATAGCCCCACTGTCTACTGAATTCTTTTTATTCAAACTTTTGCAATCATGGTGTGCCAATTAGCAATAACAACAAACAATGGACCTGATACACTTCTAAACATTTTGCACAATTTCGTGCCCGCATTAGATTTCACCACCATTGGCATACCTTTAACCCTAAGACAGGCAAGTAGTAGAGAGGACAAATGAGATGATCAAGATGCTCCTCCAAAACAAAAAGAAAGTGGGGGAGCCATATAACCCTGAGAACTTTAAATTAGCTCTCGATTAATTTTAAATTTGTGATAAGGACGATTAGGCCCAGCAGATGTGCTCTGAGAACCCAGCCACCCACTGTCTTTAGATACCTGCCAAGGATATGTGAGATCCAGAAAGTGGTGAATGAAAAAAAAAAAAAAGGACCAGAGGATCAACGCTTGGGGGAGAGGGTTTGTCACAGTATTTTCACAGAGACAGAAGAACTGATGTGGTGCCAACGTCAGATTCACCTTGTCCATTGAGAGATGGAACAGACCCTTGAAACGAAGAAAGACCTAAGAAACATGGAGTGGTTCCATCGCTGATTGTACCCAATTTGAAAGATATGGCAGTTAGGCAATTGATTCATGGATATAAAAAATTGCTAATAGACTGATGTAGGGATCAAAACCTCCGAACGCTGGAACTTTGAGGCATGAAGGAGACTGTTGTGTGATTCTCAAAATTTGCAGAACCATTGACCCCTAATATATGTTTGTTGTGCAACCATTGGATTCCCGATGGTTAATAAAGTAATGGACCTACATTGGTTTTACCATTCCCTCAGCGATGGAGACATATGTGATTGTTATTTATATACCCTCCTTCTAGACTCTAGAAACTTACAATACCATGTTGATTCATATTGTTTCATACTCCATGCATGTACACCTGTGTTTGTTACACCATCAGAACCCTGCACCAGCTGTGGGAGAGTCATCACTGCTAGCCTGTGCTTATTACAGTGTGCTTGTGTGTAATACCACCTCCCCCTCCCCCGCATGCTGATGGATTTGTGTATAACTGTTTCTAAGACCCTTCAGCCCAGAAACCTCCCAACAATATCTGGCTTGACCTCACCTCCCTTGGTAGTTTTTTCATCTCCTCTCAGCAGTCAGAGGGCTGATCATCTTTAGTGATTTCACCTCTCTAAGAAGCAGGGAACATGATCACCATCCTTTGGTGTCGTTCTTTCAGAAACTGTAGGGTGTGACCGCTGTGCCTCAAAACAAGAGAAAGAGATGTGAGAGCCAAAAACTCTGAATCAGACAAGAGAGCACTTAAGGCCACTATTTGATGGTGACAATGGCTTCCCACTATTGTGCTTGTTGAATATCATTTGGTAGTGAAATAATCATGGGCAGCATCAGTGGGGAGGAAAGAGAGTCGTTACCTGGGATGAATTAGGAGGACAGGAAGCTGGAGATTCCTCGACCCCAGAACCGGAAGCATCTTTTGACAAGCCTTGTGCCACTTCTTCCCTAAAAGACCAAAGACCTTAATGCAACTTGACTCTAGCTAACCTTGAAGCCCTCCAGAGAGTTAAATGGGTACTGTACACTTAAAGTGCTATACCTTACTTGAAGATTTTTGGTATTCTTCTTTTCTTTTGTCTTTGTTATAAAATGCAAACTTCTGTATGTGTACTTGTGTTCTCTTTTCCAGTTTTGTAACCCCAGTTCCTTAATTATTATTTCAGTAAGTCATCCCATTAGAAGTTTGCATCGAGCACCTGAAGGTTTGTGATTTGCTTGTCCCCTTCTTAATAATCCTGTACCTTTCTGCATCATGACAGTAATGTTTCCCCAGCTGTCTATTCTTCTGAGTGGAACTATTTCAAGTCTCACCTTTCCTTCAGAGTTTCCCACCAGCCAGCAACGGCAGAGTCATCTTTCCTCATAGTAATGCTAGGATTGGCTGGCACAACCTCTTCCTTGAGCACCACCTCTCACTTAGCGCAAGTAGTTCTGGGAAGGCGCTGAATTGAATGCAGATAATGACCCAAATAGAAACTACAGTGTTAATTCTCTGACTGAGATGGTACTTCAAAACCTTAGGGGGTTTGATGTGCAATTCTTGCAATGAGAAGGCCTCTATGCCACCCTAAGTGAGAAAGGCTGTTTTTCTGGGGTTATCAGGAAGAGTCTGGCTCTTGTCCATAAGAATCTTGAATCCAGACTGTGGTGTTCTTTTTCTTTAAAATAGAATATAATGGTTCTC